>NC_084611.1:6954195-7254195 GCF_033978795.1 Nerophis ophidion | reverse complement strand
GCATGTTCTCCCCATGACTGCGTGGGTTCCCTCCGGGTACTCCGGCTTCCTCCCACCTCCAAAGACATGCACCTGGGGATAGGTTGATTGGCAACACTAAATGGTCCCTAGTGTGTGAATGTTGTCCGTCTATCTGTGTTGGCCCTGCGATGAGGTGGCGACTTGTCCAGGGTGTACACCGCCTTCCGCCCGATTGTGGCTGAGATAGGCGCCAGCGCCCCCCGCGACCCCAAAAGGGAATAAGCGGTAGAAAATGGATGGATGGACTAAGGACTAAGAGTGTAGATCTCCACCAGGACCAATCCTATTGTTCACCTGCTACTAAATTGTGTGCCATCTCATGTGTATCGTGTGCTGCTATGACAATAAACTTCCATGAATCCTGTAAAACAGCAGACAGTAATATGGTTTCACAAAAAAATGTTGGTGAAACTGCTCATTTCTACCTGGCGATAGGTGGCTCTAACTGTAGTGCTAATCACTCACCAGCAGAAAGCCCTCATCGCACTGCTAATCAATAACTACCATCTTAGGCACTTAACATCACTAATCACCAGTTAACAAATGTCAACTATCTTAAATGCAAACATGAAAACAAGACACATTAACATCTTTCCCCATTACAAACATCTTAAAGGCCCTAGCGCAGCCGTGTAGGGTTTTGGTTCATACATGAATGACTTGGCTAACTGCAGAGCGTTAGGGAGTTTGAGCTGATTTAGTAGGACTTGATATTTATATTGCTGGCTGAGGTGAGGATGACTATTCGTCAAGTTCTCTAGCGCCATCTTGAGTAGCACGAAATCACTCTCCCGGCCACGCTCAAACCTTGGAAGTACTGGTTTAGGAATGCCATAGGACAGGGGTCGGGAACCTTTTTGGCTGAGTGAGCCAAGAAGCCAAATATTTTAAAATGTATTTACGTAAGAGCCATATATAATATATTTTTAACACTGGACACAACTAAAAGTTTACATTTTCAAGTAAGACCAACATTTCTAGAGTATAATAGGTCTCTTATTCTTTGTAATAACGTTGTTGTTCTGAAGCTAACTTAGGAGGGGGCGTGGCCTGCGGGTCTGCAGCGAAGCAGGGTGTTGCCTGGACCGGTCTCGAAATCAGCGACAGGTGTGTAAATGGCCCACCTGGGCCTTGTTGAATGACCCCAAGAGGCTAGCCCTACACCAACCAATAATAAATACATTATTTCTTACCCTTAAGGCAACTTCTTGAACAGGTGCGGTAGAAAAAAGGATGGATGGATTCAAATGCATAAACATTTTTATATTTTTAACGTTATTTCTAACACTGTGATTACAAGTGGAATTATTCATTACTTATTGTGCTAAGTATTCGCTCCATTCTGTCCACTAAAGACGCTGAGATCATTATCCATGCGTTTGTTACGTCTCGCCTCGACTACTGTAACGTATTATTTTCGGGTCTCCCCATGTCTAGCATTAAAAGATTACAGTTGGTACAAAATGCGGCTGCTAGACTTTGGACAAGAACAAGAAAGTTTGATCACATTACGCCTGTACTGTATATACCTTTATATACATATATACATACATATATACCTGTACTGTATATACCTTTATATACATATATACATACATATATACCTATACTGTATATACCTTTATATACATATATACATACATATAAACCTATACTGTATATACCTTTATATACATATATACATACATATATACCTATACTGTATATACCTTTATATACATATATACATACATATATACCTGTACTGTATATACCTTTATATACATATATACATACATATATACCTATACTGTATATACCTTTATATACATATATACATACATATATACCTATACTGTATATACCTTTATATACATATATACATACATATATACCTATACTGGCTCACCTGCACTGGCTTCCTGTGCACTTAAGATGTGACTTTAAGGTTTTACTACTTACGTATAAAATACTACACGGTCTAGCTCCATCTTATCTTGCCGATTGTATTGTACCATATGTCCCGGCAAGAAATCTGCCTTCAAAGGACTCCGGCTTATTAGTGATTCCCAAAGCCCAAAAAAAGTCTGCGGGCTATAGAGCTTTTTCATTTCGGGCTCCAGTACTCTGGAATGCCCTCCCGGTAACAGTTCGAGATGCCACCTCAGTAGAAGCATTTAAGTCTCATCTTAAAACTCATTTGTATACTCTAGCCTTTAAATAGACTCCCTTTTTAGACCAGTTGATCTGCCGTTTCTTTTCTTTTTCTTCTATGTCCCACTCTCCCTTGTGGAGGGGGTCCGGTCCGATCCGGTGGCCATGTACTGCTCGCCTGTGTATCGGCTGGGGACATCTCTGCGCTGCTGGTCCGCCTCCGCTTGGGATGGTTTCCTGCTGGCTCCGCTGTGAACGGGACTCTCGCTGCTGTGTTGGATCCGCTTTGGACTGGACTCTCGCGACTATGTTGGATCCATTGTGGATGGAACTTTCACAGTATCATGTTAGACCCGCTCGACATCCATTGCTTTCCTCCTCTCCAAGGTTCTCATAGTCATCATTGTCACCGACGTCCCACTGGGTGTGAGTTTTCCTTGCCCTTATGTGGGCCTACCGAGGATGTCGTAGTGGTTTGTGCAGCCCTTTGAGACACTAGTGATTTAGGGCTATATAAGTAAACATTGATTGATTGATTGATTGATTTTGGACATCTGTGTTGCTGAATCTTTTGCAGTTTTTTCATTAATGAAGACTATAAAGACAAATGCTGTTGGTGGAAAGCAGTGGATTGCAACTGTCTTTAGGACCGAAACCCAGCCGGTGTTTATTTGTTTGTTGTGAAAGCAGAGCGGTCAAGCGAACATGTTTTCTCCACGTCAACCAGCATGTTTTTGGATGGGGAAATTGTGATATATATCTAACCAAAGACGTCAGTGGATTATTCGTCATTCTGCAGCCGCTGTGAGCTTGGCTCCTCGGCTTCTCTCTGGGACACATTGTGTTCACCGCAGCCATCCGACCTCGAGGTATGTCTTTACTATCTTTACTTTACAATCTTTAAAGGGGAACATTATCACAATTTCCAAAGGATAAAAAACAATAAAAATCAGTTCCCAGTGGCTTGTTGTATTTTTTGAAGTTTTTTTCAAAATTTTACCGGTCTCGGAATATCCCTAAATAAAGCTTTAAAGTGCCTTATTTTCGTCTCTCTGCGAAGACACTGGCCATTTCCCTGTGACGTCACACAGTGCTGCCGATGTAAACAAACAATGGGAATACCACAGCAAGATATAGCGACATTAGCTCGGATTCAGACTCGGATTTCAGCGGTTTAAGCGATTCAACAGATTACGCATGTATTGAAACAGATGGTCGGAGTATGAAAGTATTGAAGAAGAAACTGAAGCTATTGAGCGAATAGCTATTGACGCTATTCATAGCCATAGCATGGCCGAATAGCTGCGTTAGCATCGCCGGTAAAATGTGCGGACCAAACGATCAGGACTTTCGCATCTTTTGACACTGGAGCAACTTAAATCCGTCGATTGGTAAGTGTTTGTTTCGCATTAAATGTGGGTGGAAGTAAATGTAATATAGTTGCAAATGCATCTACAGGTTATCCATACATCTCTGTGCCATGTCTGCTTTAGCACCGCCGGTAAATAGCATGTTAGCATCGATTAGCGTAGCATGTTAGCATCGATTAGCTGGCAGTCAACATCAACAAAACTCACCTTTGTGATTCCGTTGACTATCGTTGCAAATGCATCTGCAGGTTATCCATACATCTTTGTGCCATGTCTGCTTTAGCACCGCCAGTAAATAGCATGTTAGCGTCGATTAGCATAGCATGTTAGCATCTATTAACTGGCAGTCACGCCGCGACCAAATATGTCTGATTAGCAAATAAGACAACATCAACAAAACTCACCTTTGTGATTCCGTTGACTATCGTTGCAAATGCATCTGCAGGTTATCCATACATCTCTGTGCCATGTCTGCCTTAGCATCGCCGGTCAAATGTGGAGACACTCTGGCACATTCGATGGGGGTCTGGCGGCAGACACTTTGGCATCTTCGGGCCAGTGGTGCAACTTGAATCCCTCCCTGTTAGTGTTGTTACACCCTCCGACAACACACCGACGAGTCATGATGTCTCCAAGGTTCCAAAAAATAGTCGAAAAAACGGAAAATAACAGAGCTGATTTGACTTGATGCGTGTGATGTGGTGGAGAAAAATGGCGTTGACTACCTAGGTGACGTCACATTCTGACGTCATCGCCTCCAGCGTGATAAACAGAAAGGCGTTTAATTCGCCAAAATTCACCCATTTAGAGTTCGGAAATCGGTTAAAAAAATAGATGGTCTTTTTTCTGCACCATCAAGGTATATATTGACGCTTACATAGGTCTGCTGATAATGTTCCACTTTAAAATCACACTAAAACACTATTAAATCAATAAGCAGATAAGAATTATCCTAGTAAATGTATCTAATTACATCTGAAACGCTCACACTGCTGTCGCCCGGAGCCGTCGCTTTGTTTTCTTTTTTTTTTTAATCCTAATTCACAAATCTTTCATCCTCGCTCAAATTAATGGGGAAATTGTCGCTTTCTTGGTCAGAATTGCTCTTACTGCTGGTGGCTCCCATTAAAAACAATGTGAATATGCGTGGAGCCCTGCAACTTGTGATGTCACGCGCACATACTCCTGGTAAAGGCAGGGCTTTTCTATTTGCGACCAAAAGTTGCGAACTTTATCGTCGATGTTCTCTACTAAATCCTTTCAGCAAAAATATGGCAATATCGTGAAATGATCAAGTATGACACATAGAATGGACCTGCTATCCCCGTTTGAAAAAGAAAATCTCATTTCAGTAGGCCTTTAAGAAAATGTGTAAAACCCTGAAGGCCAACCTAGGCTGTTTTAAGATTATAAGAACCTGCTTAACTCTCAGCTGTGCTTTTATTTTTATGAATTCAATGATTATTTCACACATATCTTATGGTTTAACTACATGGTCCCAGGCACACCAGTCATCAGTCAAGACCATTGAGTGTCTTCATAACCAGTCCTAGACAAGAAGAGTATACGATATCATCATTGACAAATTTTAACCAAATACAATATTTTAAGTTTTACCAATTGTATTTTTTTTTTTTACATACAGTCAAACTGGTTTTTAAATGTTTGGATAACTCTGCTCCCCAATTGCTCTGGAAGGCAAGTACAAGAGTGCAAATTTGTACCAGATCTACCACCAGAGCAATGTCAAAAGGCAACTGTTGCGTTCCATTCCGTAGAACAGGGGTAGGGAACCTATGGCTCTAGAGCCAGATGTGGCTCTTTTGATGACTGCATCTGGCTCTCAGATAGAGCTTAGCTGACATTGCTTAACACGATAAGTCATGAATAATTCCACTGGTAATCACAGTCTTAAAAATAACATTCAAAAAATAAAACATTCTCATGTATTTTAATCAAACCATTCTTTTTCTACAGCACTTGTTCAAGATGTCTGAATTAATGGTAAGAAATATTATATTTATTATTGGTTAACTTTAGAAAAACAATGTTATTAAAAAGAATAAGAGACTTAACATATTTTAAAAATGTTGGTCTTACTTAAAAATGCACACATTTAGTTGTATTCAGTGTTAAAAAATATAATATGGCTCTCACGGAAATACATTTTGAAATATCAGTCTTTCAGGGTTCTCTCAGCCAAAAAGGTTCCCGACTCCTGCCGTAGAACATCTTTTGCCCAGACTGCCTTTTCAACAGAGGTGGGTAGTAACGCACTACATTTACTCCGTTACATCTACTTGAGTAACTTTTGGGATAAATTGTACTTCTAAGAGTAGTTTTTAATGCAACATACTTTTCACATATTGACCTACCAACTTAAAGGCACAGGAACATTACAGAACTGATTAACGGCACAAAATAGGCTTTCGTAAAAGGGGAGTCAAACTCTGCCACTTGGAGGAAAATCTATTTCCACGTGAGCCGGACGCGTAAAATCATGGCAAGATAACTTAAAAATACGACTATGACAACTTCAGATTGTGTTCTTTATTTTACTTCGGCCCAAAACAGAACAAGCATATTCTGAAAATGTACAGTCAAGAAAATAAGTATTTGAACACCTTGCTATTTTGCAAGTTCTCCCACTTAGAAATCATGGAGGGGTCTGAAATGTTCACGGTAGGTGCATGTCCACTGTATGAGAGATAACCTAAAAATAAAAATCCAGAAATCACAATCTATGATTTTTTAACAATGTATTTGTGTGATACAGCTGAAAATATGTATTTAAACACCTGTCTATCAGCTAGAAATCTGACCCTCAAAGACCTGTTAGTCCACCTTTAAAAGTCCTCCTCCAATCTACGGTATTATCCTGAATCAGATGCACCTGTGTGAGGTCGTTAGCTGCATAAAGACACCTGTCCACCCCATGCGATCAGTAAGACCCAAACATTCAGCATGGCTAAGGGCAAAGAGATGTCCAAAGACACCAGACACAATAGTGTACAACTCCACAAGGATGGAAAGGACTACGGAGAAATTGCCAAGCAGCTTGGTGAAAAAAGGAGCAATCATTAGAAAATGGAAGAAGCTAAACATGACGCTCAATCTCAATGGGAGTGGAGCCCCATGCAAGATATCACCTGGCGGGGTCTCAATGATGCTAAGAAAGGTGAGGAATCTGCCCAGGACTACACGGCAGGACTTGGTCAGGGACCTGAAAAGAGCCGGGACCACTGTTTCCATGGTGACTGTTGGTAATACACTAAGACGTCATGCTTTGAAATCATGCATGGCACGGAAGGTTCCCTGCTTAAACCAGAACATGTTAAGGCCCGTCTTAAGTTGGCCAATGACCATTTGGATGATCCGGAGGAGTCATGGGAGAAGGTTTTGTGTACAGATGAGACCAAAATTGATCTTTTTGGTCTTAATTCCACTATGCGTGTTTGGAGGAAGAAGAATGATGCGTACCATCCCAAGAACACCATCCCTACTGTGAAACATGGGGGTGGTAGCATCATGCTTTGGGGGTGTTTTTCTACTCATGGGACAGGACGACTGTAGTGTATTAAGGAGAGGATGACTGCAGCCATGTATTGTGAGACTTTGGCCAAAAACCTCCTTCCCTCAGTCAGATCATTGAAGATCAGTCGTGGCTGGATCTTCCAACATGACAATGACCCAAAGCACACAGCCAGGAAAACCAAGAAGTAGTTTCGTAAGAACCATATCGAGGTTCCGGAGTGGCCTAGCCAGTCTCCAGACCTAAATCCAATTGAAAATCTTTGGAGGGAGCTGAAAGTCTGTGTAACTCAGCAAGAGCACAGAAACCAGACTGATCGAGGGAAGATCTGTGTGGAGAAGTGGGCCAAAATCCCTCCTGCAGTCTGTGCAAACCTGGTAAAGAACTACAGGAAACGTTTGACCTCTGTAATTGCAAACAAAGTCTACTCTACCAAATTTTAATGTTGGTGTTCAAATACTTATTTTCAGCTTTATCACACGAATAAATTGTTAAAAAAATCATAGATTGGGATTTCTGGGTTTTTCTTTTTAGGTTATCTCTCATACAGTGGACATGCACCTACCGTGAAAACTTCAGACCCCTTTATGATTTCTAAGTGGGAGAACTTGCAAAATAGCAGGGTGTTCAAATACTTATTTTCTTCACTGTACATATTACAAATAATCATCCTGACAAAAACACTTCAAATTAAACATTTAGAGGAAACAAATGGTGCATTTTCAGAAACGCCATGAAGAACACAATGAACTTAGACTTAATCGCAGTCTTTGTACAAAACAATTAAACTTTAAGTAACAGCCCATCTAGAGTTGAACAAAAAACTAAATAAAGCATGAATAAAAACTATTCTATGTATCAACTACCTCATTTGTCATTTCCACATATTAATCCTGTGCTAACTCAACAAACCATACACACTGAGGTAGAAACTATTCAAGAGTGTTGAGTTACTTCCTGTCTTCTAGACATAATGTGTATTGACAGAAAAATAAAAGCAGTGCAATGTGTGAACAATTTCAACAAAGCCCAAATAAAAAGTTGAAAGAGTGACAGTATTGCAGTAAATCACACACTGTTCACTTTCTTTACATTTGCACAGAAGACAATCATTTTCACAGAACTATATCAGTGTGCAGTGTCTCATGCTGCATTTGAAGTGGGGTTACTGATTGATTATTTTACTCCTCTTTTACGTTGGCTGGAGGGGGAGGAGTCACAGCCCCGCTTTACTGTGTACCTCTTGCTTGGTATACTTGCTTGCCTCGGTATAAACTATTTGCTTGCCTCACAGAATTGCTATTGTGACATCCAGTGGACACAATTAGAACAGCAGTTTCTTTCATTAAAAAATGCAGCCTGATTTTACACTTGGCAAACTCATTTCGCAAGCCGGATAAAACCGGTTATGCCCGAATGTCGAGGGATGTTGGGGGTGAGTTGTGGGTGTTGGGGGTTAATTGTTCACATGTCTCTGATTTGCACATCAATCAGTCTGAGGAGCAAAAGTTGGCAGTTTGTTATGCAAACAGTTACCCAGCATCACTTATGCATCAATTCAGTTTTGATACATTTAAACTTTACCGTGACAAACTGTGTAGTGCAGGTTTTTGAGTGTGCACAAACTTGACACATGAGGCCCCAGGTCCCTGGACTGAAGAAGGAGTAACCAAGTACTTGAAGCATCATCTATCTTACTGTTCAGGAAGGTTTCAGATACAGAGAAGACATGGGGTCATGAGTGGATAAGATTATGCTCCAAATAATCCAAGTTAGTATGAATACCTCAGATATTTGTGAAAGAAGCAGTGATGAGGTCCTGGGTAGGGTGGATGTCGCCACATATGAGCAACAAACCACAAACTAAACAGCTAATTGCTTATTTTCCCTCGTGTGTTCTCATGTGTTTTACTGCGCCTGCATTTTGTGTGAACCTTTTACAACACACTAAACAACTAAATGGTTTTTCACCTGTGTGTGTTCTCATGTGTCTTACTGCGGCTGCATGACGTGGGAACCTTTTGCAGCACACTGAACAACTAAATGGTTTTTCACCTGTGTGTGTTCTAATGTGTTGAGTCAAATGTCTCTTCAAAAAAAAGTTTTCACCACAAATGGAACAGTTAAATGGTTTTACACCTGTGTGTGTGTTCATGTGTTGAGTCAAACGGCAATTTCGAGAATAAATTTTGCCACAAACTGAACAATTAAATTTGTTTTCACCTGTGTGTGTTCTCATGTGTTGAGTCAAACGGCAATTTTGAGAAAAGCTTTTGCCACAAACTAAACATTTAAATGGTTTCTCACCTGTGTGTGTTTTCATGTGTTCAGTCAAATGGCCTTTTCGATAAAAACCTTTTCCACAAACTGAGCAATTAAATAGTTTTTCACCTGTGTGTGTTATCATGTGTTGAGTCAAAGAAGTACTGTGAGAAAAGCTTTGGCAACAAACTAAACATTTAAATGGTTTCTCACCTGTGTGTGTTCTCATGTGTTCAGTCAAACGGCAATTTCGATAAAAACCTTTGCCACAAACTGAGCAATTAAATAGTTTTTCACCTGTGTGTGTTTTCATGTGTAGAGTCAAAGAAGTATTTTGAGAAAAGCTATTGCCACAAACTGAACAATTAAATGGTTTTTCACCTGTATGTGTTCTCCTGTGTTGACTCAAATTGCTATTGTGAGAAAAGCTTTTGCCACAAACTGAACAGTTGAATGGTTTTTCACCTGTGTGTGTTATCATGTGTTGAGTCAAACGGAATTTTTGAGAAAAGCTTTTGCCACAAACTGAACAATTAAATGGTTTTTCACCTGTGTGTGTTTTCATGTGTTGAGTCAAAGAGCTATTTTGAGAAAAGCTTTTTCCACAAACTGAACAATTAAATGGTTTTTCACCTGTGTGTGTTCTCATGTGTTGAGTCAAAGAGCTATTTTGAAAAAAGCTTTTTCCACAAACAGAACAATTTAAATGTTTTTCTCTTGTGTGTGTTCTCATGTGTTGAGTCAAATAGCAATTTTGAGAAAAGGTTCTGCCACAAACTGAACAAATAAATGTTTTTTCACCTGTGTGTGTTCTCATGTGTTCAGTCAAATAGCTATTTTTAGTAAAACTTTCAGCACAAACAGAGCAGCTCAAACATTTTTCACCTCTCTTCTTAGAAGAGCATTCAGAATGTTTGTTGTCAGTGTGAGTCCTCATATCACCTTCACAGTCTGTATCGCTGCTCAAAGGTTCTTCAACCTCGTCTTCAGCCTCACTATCTGATAGTGGAGCTAAGAGGTTGTCTACTTGTGGTTTCTCTTCATCATAATCAGCTTCCTCTCGTCCTAGAAGACACTCTCCCTCCTGAGTGATGCAGAATTCTTCCTCTTCCTTTTTAATGCAGGGTGGTTGTGGAGTCTCCTGCTTCAAAGTGGAGCTCCCCCCTGACTGAGAGGAAACTTTTTCTGGATTACCGATCAGCTGCTGGACGTCTGCAAGACACAAACAACAAAAACACACTTTCTTCTATGTACTGTATGTGTGTGTAGTAGGGTTGTACAGTATACTGCTACTAATAAAGTATTGTGGTACTAATCAATTGAAACCGGTACTATACCACCTTTGGGTACCGTTCTTTCATCTGAATGCTGCTGTGTGGCGGTGACTACAGAGCCGAGGCGCATGATGTTGAGTGTGTCAAAACGCACACACAAAGTGCATACAAGCAATAACATCGTGGAGAGGAAGAAAGGCAACAAAGGACAATTCTACTGGTTAATAAAGAAGGTGTGTGAAGTGCAATATGGAGGTATTTGGGCTTCTAAACTGACAATAAAGGTGACACTTTAAAGGGGAACATTATCAGCAGACCTATGTAAGCGTCAATATATACCTTGATGGTGCAGAAAAAAGACCATCTATTCTAAATGGGTGAATTTTGGCGAATTAAACGCCTTTCTGTTTATCGCGCTGGAGGCGATTTGACCGGCGGTGCTAAGACAGACATGGCACAGAGACGTATGGATAACCTGCAGATGCATTTGCAACGATAGTCAACGAAATCACAAAGGTGAGTATTGTTGATGTTGGTAAAATGTGCGGACCAAACGATCAGTACTTTCGCATCTTTTGACACTGGAGCAACTTAAATCCGTCGATTGATAAGTGTTTTTTTTCGCATTAAATGTGGGTGGAAGGAAACGTAATATAGTTGCAAATGCATCTACAGGTTATCCATACATCTCTGTGCCATGTCTGCTTTAGCACCGCCGGTAAATAGCATGTTAGCATCGATTAGCGTAGCATGTTAGCATCGATTAGCTGGCAGTCACGCCGCAACCAAATATGTCTGATTAGCACATAAGTCAACATCAACAAAACTCACCTTTGTGATTTCGTTGACTTTATCGTTGCAAATGCATCTGCAGGTTATCCATACATCTCTGTGCCATGTCTGTCATCGCCGGTAAAATGTGGAGACTCTTTGGTACATTCAATGGGGGTCTGGCGGCAGACACTTTGGCATATTCGGGCCAGTGGTGCAACTTGAATCCCTCCCTGTTAGTGTTGTTACACCCTCCGACAACACACCGACGAGGCATGATGTCTCCAAGGTTCCAAAAAATAGTCCAAAAAACGGAAAATAACAGAGCTGAGACCCGGTGTTTGTAATGTGTTGAAAATGAAAATGGTGGGTGTGTTACCTCGGCGACGTCACATTCTGACGTCATCGCCTCCAGCGCGATAAACAGAAAGGCGTTTAATTCGCCAAAATTCACCCATTTAGAGTTCGGAAATCGGTTAAAAAAATAGATGGTCTTTTTTCTGCACCATCAAGGTATATATTGACGCTTACATAGGTCTGCTGATAATGTTCCCCTTTAATGGGGTTTTGTCAGCCAGGTTACATCAGATCTACAATTTTACTATTACTTCTACTCTCAGGAGACCCTGAACTAAACCCTGGACCAATACCCACCCGGTTAATGTTATCTCGCCTGCCGAAGCCTAGAAATGTTGTCGCTAACGACGCCGAGGAAGCTAGCGTAGCTGCGGGACCTCGTTGGAGCTATGCTAAAATATTAGCTCTCCACCTACGCCAGTTCTTACTTGTTCATGACCACACGAGCTCACCTGCGTTCCAGCGGTCGGCGGCACGACGGAGGATTTCACCCCGATCATCGGTGCGGTTGGGAGCCCAGAGACGGAGGAAGACAGCTCGGACACCGGCAGACGGCGATATAGCTTTTGACGACACCCTGGCCGCCATTAAAGTCTGCAGTGCTGCAGTCCTCCTAAGCTCTCCAGAAACCCTGAGGGTCATCGCCGCGTCACCTGGACCCCTCACGGCCTACACAGGTTTCGGGGGACTCTTCATGGATCCCTGGTCATTGTTCTCCACCTCACCAAAACCCCCGAAAACCACATCAACCCCCACCACTCCTACCTCGCACCCTTCCCCCTCTTCAACCACGCTCCTCCCCCATCACCTGGACGACTAACAATGGGCCTCTCTCCCCCTCCCCCAAGTCTTGCCACACAAATCTCAATAACAAAAAACATCCCTCCATCTTCTGGACAGTACTTCTCCCCAACGGACTCTGATGTTCTCTTTGGTTCCGGTGGGCTACACATCATCCATCTTAATGAGAACAGCCTCTCTGGAAATAAACTCGACCAAATCAGAGAAATGTTCCACAACAATTAGGTAAAAATCTTGTGTTTCTCCGAAACTAAATTAGATGAGAGTGTTTCTGACTCAGAGATAGAAGATAGAAAACTTCTCGGTCATCAGAAAGGACAGGAATAAAAATGGTGCTGGTGTTTGTATGTATATTCACCAGGATATTAAATACATAACTCGCTCTGATCTTAACCACAATGCCCTTGAATCTGCGTGGCCAGAAATCAAATTCACAAAAGCTAAGCCAGTACTGATAGGGACTTTATACGGACCCCCTAATCAGAGTGATTTCTATGGTGCTCTCGAGGAGTGCTTAGCTGGTGTAGAAAACATGGAGATTATTATAACTGGAGATCTGAACATAGATATTCAACGCAGAGATGCGCCTGTCTTCAAGTCTTACAGCAAGTTCTGTAATCTGCACGCTCTCTCCCAGCTAATAACACTCCCCACACGAGTGTGTGAGTCCACCCAATCAAACGTAGATCTCATCCTCACATCGGACCGGCATAACATAAAAAATAGTGGGGTCATGGTCTGTGGTCTTAGCGACCACTATATAACCTTCTGCACCCGCAAAATAAGTAAACCCAAAGCCAATGGCCACATAACAGCTCAATCCAGATCCCTTAAAACATACTCCAGTGATAATTCCAACCTTAAATTAGCTGAGTGGGACTGGTCTCCTGTGCTCACGAGCAACCTGGTTGAAGATGCTTGGGATTGTTTCAAAACAGCGTTCCTAGCGATACTAAATGATATGGCTCCAGTGAGAACAGTCAGGATCAGAGGCCGCTCTGGACCATGGATCAATCCAGACCTATTAGCTGCCATAAAAGACAAGGACAGAAAATATTTCGAATACCAAAAGTGTAAAACCGAAGTAAATAAACAACCCAATAATAATAACCTCAAATCACTCATTTCAACACTCAAAAAGCAATGCAATAAATTAAGAAATAAGACAAACAACCTGACTAAATCCCTAAAGGGGAACATTATCAGCAGACCTATGTAAGCGTCAATATATACCTTGATGGTGCAGAAAAAAGACCATTTATTTTTTTTACCGATTTCCGAACTCTAAATGGGTGAATTTTGGCGAATTAAACGCCTTTCTGTTTATCACGCTGGAGGCGATGACGTCAGAATGTGACGTCTCCGAGGTAACACACCCACCATTTTCATTTTCAACACATTACAAACACCGGGTCTCAGCTCTGTTATTTTCCGTTTTTTCGACTATTTTTTGGAACCTTGGAGACATCATGCCTCGTCGGTGTGTTGTCGGGGGGTGTAACAACACTAACAGGGAGGGATTCAAGTTGCACCACTGGCCCCAAGATGCCAAAGTGTCTGCCGCCAGACCCCCATTGAATGTGCCAGAGTGTCTCCACATTTGACCGGCGATGCTAAGGCAGACATGGCACAGAGATGTATGGATAACCTGCAGATGCATTTGCAACGATAGTCAACAAAATCACAAAGGTGAGTTTTGTTGATGTTGACTGCCAGCTAATCGATGCTACGCTAATCGATGCTAACATGTTATTTACCGGCGGTGCTAAAGCAGACATGGCACAGAGATGTATGGATAACCTGCAGATGCATTTGCAACTATATTACGTTTCCTTCCACCCACATTTAATGCGAAAAAAACACTTACCAATCGACGGATTTAAGTTGCTCCAGTGTCAAAAGATGCGAAAGTCCTGATCGTTTGGTCCGCACATTTTACCGGCGATGCTAACGCAGCTATTCGGCCATGCTATGGCTATGAATAGCGTCAATAGCTATTTGCTCAATAGCTTCAGTTTCTTCTTCAATATTTTCATACTCCAACCATCTGTTTCAATACATGCGTAATCTGTTGAATCGCTGAAATCCGAGTTTGAATCCGAGCTAATGTCACTATATCTTGCTGTGGTATTCCCATTGTTTGTTTACATTGGCAGCACTGTGTGACGTCACAGGGAAATGGCCAGTGTCTTCGCAGAGAGCGAAAATAAGGCACTTTAAAGCTTTATTTAGGGATTTTCCGAGACTGGTAAAATTTTGAAAAAAACTTCAAAAAATACAACAAGCCACTGGGAACTGATTTTTATTGTTTTTAACCCTTTTGAAATTGTGATAATGTTCCCCTTTAAGAAAAAATTATATCAATGACAAAATAGAGGAAAACACAAATAAGCCACGTGAGTTCTGCAAAATTCTCAACAACCAGTTTCCTAGATGCAGCCAGAAACTTAAAACCAGTTTCACCAACATCAACAACAAGGAGGGTGACGCCCTCATTACAGACAAAATAGAGGTCGCAAGCAGACTTAAAACCTTTTTCACCAGCATAGCCACAACTCTCATTAACAAGCTGTCCCATCACTCTGGTCGCTTTGGTGTAGAAAACATTAAAGCCTTCTACAGAAAGCTAGGGGAAATCAACACAAATTTCAAAATAGAAAATGTCTCAGCTGACGAGGTGCTTCAAGGGGAACATTATCTCAATTTCAAAAGGGTTAAACACAATAAAAATCAGTTCCCAGGGGCTTGTTTTTTTTGAAGTTTTTTTCAAAATTCTACCGGTCTCGGAATATCCCTAAATAAAGCTTTAAAGTGCCTTATTTTCGCTGTCTTCGAAACCACTATCCATTTCCCTGTGACGTCATACAGTGCTGCCAAAACAAACAACATGGCGGTTACCACAGCAAAATATAGCGACATTAGCTCGGATTCAGACTCTGATTTCAGCATCTTAAGCGATTCAACAGATTACGCATGTATTGAAACAGATGGTCGGAGTATGGAGGCGGATAGCGAAAACGAAATTGAAGAAGAAACTGAAGCTATTGAGCGAATAGCTATTGACGCTATTCGGCCATAGTATGGGTGTACCTAATGAAGTGGCCCATAGCATGGCTGCCTTATTAGCATCGCCGGTAAAATGTGCGGACCAAACGATCAGGACTTTCGCATCTTGTGACACTGGAGCAACTTAAATCCGTCGATTGGTAAGTGTTTGTTTCGCATTAACATTAAATGTGGGTATCTAGTTTCAAATGTACATACAGCTAGCGTAAATAGCATGTTAGCATCGATTAGCGTAGCATGTTAGCATCGATTAGCTGGCTGTCATACCGTGACCAAATATGTCTGATTAGCACATAAGTCAACAACATCAACAAAACTCACCTTTGTGATTTCGTTGACTTAATCGTTGCAAATGCATCTGCAGGTTATCCATACATCTCTGTGCCATGTCTGTCTTAGCATCGCCGGTCAAATGTGGAGACACTTTGGTACATTCAATGGGGGTCTGGCGGCAGATTTCTTGCCAGTGGTGCAACTTGAATCCCTCCCTGTTAGTGTTGTTACACCCTCCAACAACACACCGACGAGGCATGATGTCTCCAAGGTTCAAAATATAGTCGAAAAAACGGAAAATAACAGAGCTGAGACCCGGTGTTTGTAATGTGAAAATGAAAATGGCGGGTGTGTTACCTCGGTGACGTCACGTTCTGACGTCATCGCCTCCAGCGCGATAAACAGAAAGGCGTTTAATTCGCCAAAATTCACCCATTTAGAGTTTGGAAATCGGTTAAAAAAATACATGGTCTTTTTTCTGCAACATCAAAGTATATATTGACGCTTACATAGGTCTGCTGATAATGTTCCCCTTTAAAACCTTTTTCACCAGCATAGCCACAACTCTCGTTAACAAGCTGTCCGATCACTCTGGTCGCTTTGGTGTAGAAAACATTAAAGCCTTCTACAGAAAACTAGGAGTAGTCAACAAAAATGTCAAAATAGAAAAGGTCTCAGCTGACGAGGTGCTTCATAAATTGAGCACGCTCCACCCCAACAAGTCCACCAGCCTTGACAAAATCCCCTCCAGATTCCTCATGGACTCTGCCACCACCATTGCCCCAATAAGCACACACATAATAAACCTCTCAATCAAACAAGGCCAAGTACACAAGGATTTCAAGATAGCAAGAGTAACCCCCCTTTATAAAAAAAGAAGCAAATTAGAACCTGGTAAGTACCGACCTGGTTCTATTCTCAGTTCCATTTGGAAAGTAATGGAGAAAATAGTTTAAGAACAGGTCGATAGATACCTTGCTACTAATAAACTAATGTACAAATTCCAATCCGGCTTCGGAACTAACCACAGCACTGACACATGCCTTCTCTATCTGAGCGACCACATCGGGCAAATACTGCGGCATGGTCATGCTGGACATTAAGAAGGCCTTTGACACCGTTAACCACGCTATGTTCATTGTGAGCGAACTGTGGTGCTGAATTTCCCCCAGGGATCAATAAAGTACGTATAAAAATACTACACGGTCTAGCTCCATCCTATCTTGCCGATTGTATTGTACCATATGTCCCGGCAAGAAATCTGCCTTCAAAGACTCCGGCTTATTAGTGATTCCTAGAGCCCCAAAAAAGTCTGCGGTAACAGTTCGAGATGCTACCTCAGTAGAAGCATTTAAGTCTCACCTTAAAACTCATCTGTATACTCTAGCCTTTAAATAGACCTCCTTTTTAGACCAGTTGATCTGCCGCTTCTTTTCTTTTTTCTCCTATGTCCCTCCCTCCCTTGTGAACTCCTCCTCGGAACGCAGGATGGACCGCTCGCCTGTGTATCGGTTGGGGACATCTCTACGCTGCTGATCCGCTTGAGATGGTTTCCTGTGGACGGGACTCTCGCTGCTGTCTTGGATCCGCTTGAACTGAACTCTCGCGGCTGTGTTGGAGCCACCATGGATTGAACTTTCACAGTATCATGTTAGACCCGCTCGACATCCATTGCTTTAGGTCCCCTAGGGGGGGGGGGGGGTGGGGGGGGGGGGGGAGGTCCTCTCCAAGGTTTCTCTTAGTCAGCATTGTCACTGGCGTCCCACTGGATGTGAATTCTCCCTGCCCACTGGGTGTGAGTTTTCCTTGCCCTTTTGTGGGTTCTTCCCAGGATGTTGTAGTCGTAATGATTTGTGCAGTCCTTTGAGACATTTGTGATTTGGGGCTATATAAATAAACATTGATTGATTGACTTTGTATTCTATCTCTGTTCTATTCTATACTGTTGGATAAGCTCAGAGCAATCAGATTCGATAAAACCTAATCGAACTGGATGCAATCTTACTTGGAGGGGAGGAAACAGGTGGTAGAGGTGAACGGCACCATGTCCCCTCCCCTCTCAGTAAGCTGTGGAGTCCCCCAAGGCAGTATACTAGGACCTTTACTGTTCCTAATATACGTACATGACATGCCATCAGCATGCCACTGTCAATTGTTCCTGTTTGCGGATGACTCGGCCCTGCTGGTATCGGGCAAGGACAAGTCACAGGTGGAACAAATCCTCAGTGCTGAACTCCTTAATATTTGCACCTGGCTGGCTGACTACAAGCTATCCATACACTTAGGTAAAAGGGAATCCATCCTATTTGGGTCCCATATCAACCTTAAGAAAGTCAGTGACTTGACTATAAAAGTGGGTGACATTGTTATCACCAGGAAGGATGAGATCACCTACTTAGGTTCCATTCTAGAGGCTAATCTTTCCTGTGATACAATGGCAACCAAGGTCATCAAAAAGGTCAACCAAAGAACGAGATTTCTCTACAGAATCTCCTCTCTGGTCAACAAAAGCACCTTGAAGATTCTAGCGGGAACCCTTTTTCGATTCTGCTTGCTCCTTCTGGTACCCCAGCACCTACAAAACCCTCAAATCTAGACTCCAAACATCCCAGAACAAGCTAGTCCGGTTACTATTAGACCTCCACCCGAGATCACTCCTCACTCCAACCCACTTCTCCAAAGTGGGCTGGCTCAGGGTGGAGGACAGAGTAAAACAACTTGCACTGAGCCTAGTCTATAAAATCTGCTACACCTTCCCGATACCGAAGTACATGTCAAACTACTTCCTTAAAGGCCTACTGAAATTACATTTTCTTATTTAAACGGGAACAACAGGTCCCTTTGGTGTCTCATACTTTATCATTTCGCAATATTGCCATATTTTTGCTGAAAGGATTTAGTATAGAACATCGACGATAAAGTTTGCAGCTTTTGGTCGCTAATAGAAAAGCCATGCCTTCACCGGAAGTATGTGCGCGTGACGTCACGAGTTGCAGGGCTCCTCACATATTCACACTGTTTTTAATGGGAGCCACAAGCAGTAAGAGCTATTCGGACCGAGAAAACGACAATTTCCCCGTTAATTTGAGCGGGGATGGTAGATTTGTGTTTGAGGATATTGATAGCGAAAATAATAAATAAGGCGATTGCATTGGGACGGATTCAGATGTTTTTAGACACATTTACTAGGATAATTCTGGGAAATCCCTTATCTTTCTATTGTGTTGCTAGTGTTTTAGTGAGTTTAATAGTACCTGATAGTCGGAGGGGTGTGTCCACGGGTGTCTTGAGGCCAGTGTCTGAAGGAGGTCGCCGGCAGCTGTATGGACGGTGCAAGCTCAGCTGATCTCCTGTAAGAGGCGACTTTTTACCACAATTTTCTCACTGAAAAATGCTGGTTGACATTTGGTCGGGATCCATGTTCGCTTGACCGACTCAAGTTTCACCTCTGGGAATTTTAAACAAGGAATCACCGTGTGTTTGTGTGGCTGACGGCTAAAGCTTCCCAACTCCATCTTTCTACCATTAATTCTCAATTATTAATTGAACAAATTGCAAAAGATTCAGCTACATAGATGTCCAAAATACTGTGTAATTATGCGGTTAAAGCAGACGACTTTTAGCCGCGAGTCGTGCAGCGCTAATATTTCCTTACAACGCACCTCCCGGGATTGTAAATAACCTAATGTAAATAATCAAATGTACTTCTAATGTATATACTTGTTCTTATGCTATGTGAACTCACTATGTTCTCTGCTGGCTGTACATATCCTACTAAGTCACACCTACACTGTTTCAATGTCCACATTTCTCTGTTGATGCAATTGTTGATGACTGAAGTACTGATATCAACCAAAGCTCCTCATCCCACCCCCCGGATTGTAAATAATGTAAATAATGTAAATGTATATACTATGATGATTAACTTGTGTGATGACTGTATTATGTTGATAGTATATATTTGTACCATGAATTGATTAACGTGGACCCCGACTTAAACAAGTTGAAAAACTTATTGGGGTGTTACCATTTAGTGGTCAATTGTACGGAATATGTACTGTACTGTGCAATCTACTAATAAAAGTTTTAATTGATCAATCAATAAATCAAACTCCACTGCCTTCTTCAAGCTAACAATCATGGCGGCTCTTTCTTTACATTCTTCAACAAAATCGGCTAATTTCTCCTCCACACTTTTTTCAGGGCTTGAAATAGTTATCAAAAATAAAAATAAAACCTCACTCACCTTCATCCTCCGTCTTTGTCTCCGTTGGTGATTTGCTGGAATGTTCTCTTTGACATGACGTCACCATCTTAGCATAGCAGTAGTCGTCCATCTTCTATCACGTCTTCAATCTTCACTTCAGATATCGCTCCAAACTCAATGCACGTTTCGAGGCGTTGGGAAATACGAATCGAGATATTTGTTGCTATATTTGCCGTGAATCATATGACTTTAAGATCGTCAATTCGAAGAATCTCCGGACAAACATAGCATGCGGTCATTGTCTCTTTGCTTGGCTTCAAGCTCATTTGCGCATGCGCTAGAAGCCAGCCACTTCCGTTTCCTTCTCGACTTCAGTTGTTTTTCAAAATAAAGGCATTTTAATCTTGTTTTAAAACAGGGGTCGGGAACCTTTTTGGCGGAGAGAGCCATTAAAGCCAAATATTTTAAAGTGTATTACCGTGAGAGCCATATAATATTTTTTAACACTGAAAAAAACAAACAAAATGTATGCATTTTTAAGTAAGACCACATTTTCAGAGTAAATAAATAAATGATAAATGGGTTGTACTTGTATAGCGCTTTTCTACCTTCAAGGTACTCAAAGCGCTTTGACACTACTTCCACATTTACCCATTCACACACTGATGGAGGGAGCTGCCATGCAAGGCGCCAACCAGCACCCATCAGGAGCAAGGGTGAAGTGTCTTGCTCAGGACACAACGGACGTGACGAGGTTGGTTCTAGGTGGGATTTGAACCAGTGACCCTCGGGTTGCGCACGGCCACTCTCCCACTGCGCCACGCCGAGATAATAAGTCTTATTTGGCTTCACGGTGGCAGAGGGGTTAGTGCGTCTGCCTCACAATACGAAGTTCCTGCAGTCCTGGGTTCAAATCCAGGATTTTGTGTGGAGTTTGCATGTTCTCCCCGTGAATGCGTGGGTTCCCTCTGGGTACTCCGGCTTCCTCCCACTTCCAAAGACATGCACCTGGGGATAGGTTGATTGGCAACACTAAATGGTCCCTAGTGTGTGAATGTTGTCTGTCTATCTGTGTTGGCCCTGTGATGAGGTGGTGACTTGTCCAGGGTGTACCCCACCTTCCGTCCGATTGTAGCTGAGATAGGCGCCAGCGCCCCCCGTGACCCCTAAAAGGGAATAAGCGGTAGAAAAATGGATGGATGGATGTTGTCTGTCTATCTGTGTTGGCCCTGTGATGAGGTAGCGACTTTTCCAGGGTGTACCCCGCCTTCCGCCCGATTGTAGCTGAGATAGATGGATGGATGTTGTCTGTCTATCCGTGTTGGCCCTGTGATGAGGTAGCGACTTTTCCAGGGTGTACCCCGCCTTCCGCCCGATTGTAGCTGAGATAGGCACCAGCGCCCCCCCGCGACCCCAAAGGGAATAAGCGGTAGGAAATGGATGGATGGATGGATAATAAGTCTTATTTTTGTTTTATAACATTTTTATTCTGAAGCTAACCAATAATAAATAAAATACTTCTATCATTGATACGACTTCTTGAACAGGTGTGGTAGAAAAACGAATGGATGGATTAAAATGCATGAGAATGTTTTATATTTTTAACGTTATTTTTAATACTGATTGTCAGCGGAATTAGAGAAAAAATTGTGTCTGAGGGCCGGTTTATCTGATTTTTGGGAACACTAATACAAAAACTCACAATAATGTCTGATTGAATGCTAAAAAAGTTATGCGAGACCGTCTTAAAAAAAACAGAATGGTATTTTACATTTTTTTACTGAACGAGACACCCAGAATGTACGTACATGAAAATAAAGCATGTGGGATTTACAAAATAAACTATGAACGATAAAACACTGAATATTGACAACTAAAGAACGTCGCACCACCTCTCGATCAACATATTTTACAATCAAACAATGCAACAAAAATGAAACAAACACAGCGAAATATGAAAGTGAAGGGTAAAAAAACCGCTTACAATCTGATACATCACTAAGCTTTAGAAGTTTGTTGTAAAAATGTCTTTCCGCGTCTGTCCCTGATCCCCGCATTTCAGGTTGACTGCTCTGGAAACACTCTGTGGAAACAATCACCACCCACACTGCTTGATGCCTCGTCTGAGCTGCCGTGACTTAGATTACCACGGTAACAAATTAGATTAGCATAGTAACTAATTAGATTACCATAGTAACTAGTGTATCAAGCAAAAGAGCAGATTTGAACCATTGAAATACTTTGTATAGTTCAAGACTCACGGTAATTTGAAAACATCACTGCACACCATAATGGCAGCTAGAATTTCCTAATTCAAGATCTAAAAAAATTTTGGGGGAATGTCCGGCGGGCCTGATTGAAAAGCATAACGGGCCGCAGGTCCGGTGTTAAAGGGGAACATTATCAGCAGACCTATGTAAGCGTCAATATATACCTTGATGGTGCAGAAAAAAGACCATCTATTTTTTTAACCGATTTCCGAACTCTAAATGGGTGAATTTTGGCGAATTAAACGCCTTTCTGTTTATCGCTCTGGAGGCGATGACGTCAGAATGTGACGTCGCCGAGGTAACACACCCACCATTTTCATTTTCAACACATTACAAACACCGGGTCTCAGCTCTGTTATTTTCCGTTTTTTCGACTATTTTTTGGAACCTTGGAGACATCATGCCTTGACGGTGTGTTGTCGGAGGGTGTAACAACACTAACAGGGAGGGATTCAAGTTGCACCACTGGCCCCAAGATGCCAAAGTGTCTGCCGCCAGACCCCCATTGAATGTGCCAGAGTGTCTCCACATTTGAGCGGCGATGACAGACATGGCACAGAGATGTATGGATAACCTGCAGATGCATTTGCAACAATTAAGTCAACGAAATCACAAAGGTGAGTTTTGTTGATGTTGACTTATGTACTAATCAGACATATTTGGTTTAGGCGTGACTGCCAGCTAATTGATGCTAACATGCTATGCTAATCGACGCTAACATGCTATTTACTGGCGGTGCTAAGGCAGACATGGCACAGAGATGTATGGATAACCTGCAGATGCATTTGCAACGATAGTCAACGAAATCACAAAGGTGAGTTTTGTTGATGTTTACTGCCAGCTAATTCATGCTAACATGCTATTTACTGGCGGTGCTAAGGCAGACATGGCACAGAGATGTATGGATAACCTGCAGATGCATTTGCAACGATAGTCAACGAAATCACAAAGGTGAGTTTTGTTGATGTTGACTGCCAGCTAATCGATGCTAACATGCTACGCTAATCAATGCTAACATGCTATTTACCGGCGGTGCTAAAGCAGACATGGTACAGAATTTGATGTATGGATAACCTGCAGATGCATTTGCAACTATATTATGTTTCCTTCCACCCACATTTAATGCGAAAAAAACACTTACCAATCGACGGATTTAAGTTGCTCCAGTGTCAAAAGATGCGAAAGTCCTGATCGTTTGGTCCGCACATTTTACCGGCGATGCTAACGCAGCTATTCGGCCATGCTATGGCTATGAATAGCGTCAATAGCTATTCGCTCAATAACTTCAGTTTCTTCTTCAATACTTCCATACTCCAACCATCTGTTTCAATACATGCGTAATCTGTTGAATCGCTTAAATCGCTGAAATCCGAGTTTGAATCCGAGCTAATGTCACTATATCTTGCTGTGGTATTCCCATTGTTTGTTTACATTGGCAGCACTGTGTGACGTCACAGGGAAATGGCCAGTGGTTTCGAAGATAGCGAAAATAAGGCACTTTAAAGCTTTATTTAGGGATATTCCGAGACCGGTATAATTTGGAAAAAAACGTCAAAAAATACAACAAGCCACTGGGAACTGATTTTTATAGTTTTTAACCCTTTTGAAATTGTGATAATGTTCCCCTTTAAGCAATGTCAGCTAAGATGTATCTGAGAGCCAGATGCAGTCATCTAAAGAGCCACATCTGGCTTTACAGCCATAGGTTCCCTACCCCTGTTTTAAAACGATGGTTGGCAAAAGTATCTAACATCAAATCATCTACAACTACTCTTTGAAAATAAATATATATAAATACAAGCACGTGCACAGACATTTTCGATGGCTGTTGTTCAAACCACAAAAAGGGCATACATTGAAGATAAAAATCATACATTTTAAACACTACAAGAAACACAAATATTTTTCAACTCACTTAGTTGTTTTAGTTAAAAACATTTAGAAACTAATATCATAACTCTGAACAAATAAGAAAAGCACTAAGAGTGTAGATCTCCACCAGGACCAATCCTATTGTTCACCTGCTACTAAATTGTGTGCCATCTCATGTGTATCGTGTGCTGCTATGACAATAAACTTCCATGAATCCTGTAAAACAGCAGACAGTTAGTAATATGGTTTCACATCAAAATGTTGGGGAAACTGCTCATTTCTACCTAGCGGGTGGCTCAAACTGGCCATATTTGTCTTGTAGAGACCCTAGCGCAGCCGTGTACGGTTTTGGTTCATACATTCAATCAATCAATCAATGTTTACTTGTATAGCCCTGAATCACTAGTGTCTCAAAGGGCTGCACAAACTACTACGACATCCTCGGTAGGCCCACATAAGGGCAAGGAAAACTCACACCCAGTGGGACGTCGGTGACAATGATGACTATGAGAACCTTGGAGAGGAGGAAAGCAATGGATGTCGAGCGGGTCTAACATGATACTGTGAAAGTTCAATCCATAATGGATCCAACACAGTCGCGAGAGTCCAGTCCAAAGCGGATCCAACAGAGCAGCGAGAGTCCCGTTCACAGCGGAGCCAGCAGGAAACCATCCCAAGCGGAGGCGGATCAGCAGCGCAGAGATGTCCCCAGCCGATACACAGGCGAGCAGTACATGGCCACCGGATCGGACCGGACCCCCTCCACAAGGGAGAGTGGGACGTAGGAGGAAAAGAAAAGAAACGGCAGATCAACTGGTCTAAAAAGGGAGTCTATTTAAAGGCTAGAGTATACAAATGAGTTTTAAGGTGAGACTTAAATGCTTCTACTGAGGTGGCATCTCGAACTGTTACCGGGAGGGCATTCCAGAGTACTGGAGCCCGAATTGAAAACGCTCTATAGCCCGCAGACTTTTTTGGGGCTTTGGGAATCACTAATAAGCCGGAGTCCTTTGAACGCAGATTTCTTGCCGGGACATATGGTACAATACAATCGGCAAGATAGGATGGAGCTAGACCGTGTAGTATTTTATACGTAAGTAGTAAAACCTTAAAGTCACATCTTAAGTGCACAGGAAGCCAGTGCAGGTGAGCCAGTATAGGTATATATGTATGTATATATGTATATAAAGGTATATACAGTATAGGTATATATGTATGTATATATGTATATAAAGGTATATACAGTATAGGTATATATGTATGTATATATGTATATAAAAGGTATATACAGTATAGGTATATATGTATGTATATATGTATATAAAAGGTATATACAGTATAGGTATATATGTATGTATATATGTATATAAAGGTATATACAGTATAGGTATATATGTATGTATATATGTATATAAAGGTATATACAGTATAGGTATATATGTATGTATATATGTATATAAAGGTATATACAGTACAGGCGTAATATGATCAAACCTTCTTGTTCTTGTCAAAAGTCTAGCAGCCGCATTTTGTACCAACTCTAATCTTTTAATGCTAGACATGGGGAGACCCGAAAATAATACGTTACAGTAATCGAGACGAGACGTAACAAACGCATGGATAATGATCTCAGCGTCTTTAGTGGACAAAATGGAGCGAATTTTAGCGATATTACGGAGATGAAAGAAGGCCGTTTTAGTAACGCTTTTAATGTGTGACTCAAAGGAGAGAGTTGGGTCGAAGATTAATGGTCAGATTCTTTACTGTGTCGCCTTGTTTAATTGTTTGGTTGTCAAATGTTAGAGTTGTATTATTAAATAGAGGTCGGTGTCTAGCAGGACCGATAATCAGCATTTCCGTTTTTTTGGCGTTGAGTTGCAAAAAGTTAGCGGACATCCATTGTTTGATTTCATTAAGACACGCCTCCAGCTGACAATGACTTGGCTAACTGTAGTGTTAGGGAGTTTGAGCTGATTTAGTAGAACTTGATATTTATATTGCTCGCTGAGGTGAGGATGACTATTCATCAAGTTCTCTAGCGCCATCTTGAGTAGAGCGCAATCACTTTCCCGGCCAAACTCAAACCTTGGAAGTACTGGTTTAGGAATGCCATAGTATGTAGCGATCAGCGTCTTGATTCCCGGGTCGGACCAGGGTGGTGCTGCCGGGGCCGGAGTAGCAGATGGTAAGGTGTATTGAACATAGTGCCCAGCTGGAGGAGGTACAGAAGTTTGCATGGTTTGTGGCACTTCGGCCGATTGTGTCATTGTTGGTGCATAACTAGTATTACCTGAAGCAGTACCTGAAGTCAAATATTTGGGCATTATCATAGACCAGGGGTCGGGAACCTTTTTGGCGGAGAGAGCCATGAAAGCCAAATATTTTCAAATGTACTTCCGTGAGAGCCATATGATATTTTTTTAATATTGAATACAACTAAATGCGTGCATTTTTAAGTACGACCAACATTTTTAGCGTACAGTAGGTCTCTTATTCTTTTTGATGACATTGTTATTCTGAAGCTAACCAACAATAAATAAAATACTTCTTCCCCTAAATGCGACTTCTCGAATAGGTGCGGTAGAAAAACAGGTGGATGGATTAAAATGCATGAGAATGTTTTATATTTTGAACGTTATTTTTAACACTTTGATTACCAGGGGAATTATTCATTATTTATCGTGTTAAGCAATGTTGGCTAAGATTTATCTGAGAGCAAGATGCAGTCAGAAAAAGAGCCAGATCTGGCTCAAGAGCCATAGGTTCCCTACCCCTGT
Organism: Nerophis ophidion; assembly: GCF_033978795.1. Taxonomy (NCBI): domain Eukaryota; kingdom Metazoa; phylum Chordata; class Actinopteri; order Syngnathiformes; family Syngnathidae; genus Nerophis; species Nerophis ophidion. Next base: position 7,227,209 of record NC_084611.1, on the reverse strand, counting down.
CATAGACTATCAGCTCAATTTTAAAGGTCACATTAAGAAAATGTGTAAAACCCTGAAGGCCAACATATAGCCAGTTTTAAGATTATAAGAAACTGCTTAACTCTCAGCTGTGCTTTTACTTTTATGAATTCAATGATTCTTTCACACATATCTTATGGCTTAACTACATGGTCCCAGGCACACCAGTCATCAGTCAAGACCATTGAGTGTCTTCATAACCAGTCCTAGACAAGAGGAGTATACGATATCATCATTGCCACATTTTAACCAAATACACTATTTGAAGTTGTACCCATTTTATTTTGTTACATACAGTCAAACTGGTTTTTAAATGTTTGGATAACTCTGCTCCCCAATTGCTCTGGAAGGCAAGTGCAAGAGTGCAAAGTGGTACCAGATCTACCACCAGAGCAATGTCAAAAGGCAACTGTTGCGTTCCATTCCGTCAGTGACGTGCAGTCAGGGGAGGCAGGTGAGGCACTGCCTCACCTGCCATCATGGAAAGAAAAAAAATGTAAAAGGAAAAAAAAAAAAATTAAATTGTTATATGTATCTGCGATGAGGTGGCGACTTGTCCAGGGTGTACCCCACCTTCCGCCCGATTGTAGCTGAGATAGGCGCCAGCACCCCCCGCGACCCCAAAAGGGAATAAGTGGTAGAAAATGGATGTTATAAGTATCCAGTGATTATACTTTATAAAGTTATTTTCCATTTAAGTTCACCAGTTTTCGATTATTTTTAATCAAAATCGCTGAATTTTCACATTTGCCGAGAAATGTACAAGATGGCGGCGCGTGTAGACGCAGCGACCTCTCGCTCTCCCGACCGTGCGGTATTTTGTTCGTTAGAGTTTTTGTCAAAAAGTTTTTCCCGCCAGCCTACATTGGAATACAAGTACAATCGGCAGGCTTTGTTAAATATCCGGAAAATCAAGACCCGCAATGTTTTTGAACGCGACACAAAGATGCTGAGAGAGCTTGGACTACTCCGCCGAAGTGCTACCACACCGCCTGCTAACCCTCCCCGAAGAAGGAGGCACCGGAAGCGGTGTGCAAGGACGAGGAAGAGAGGCAAGCGTGGAGGCATCCGAGCTAGGCTAGAGGCTAGTCCAACTCGCCCAGCTACACCATCTATCCTCTTGGCAAACGTACGATCACTGGACAATAAAATGGATCACATACGACTGCTGAGGACAACGAACCGGAAAGTGAGTAACTGCTGTGTGCTTGTTTTCACTGAAACATGGCTTAATGGCAACAACTGGAGCAGCTAGCATGCTACCGAGCGGACAGGGCGCTCGTAAACGGAGGTAAGACTCGTGGCGGCGGGATCTGTGTTTACATCCGTGATGCCGGGACGCCACGGTGGTATACAAACACTGCTCACCACTGGCGGAGTTTATAATCGTGAAGTGCCGTCCGACAGCAATCCTACTAGTTGCTGTTTCTATCCCTCCCGCAAGTAACAACAGTGATAAAAATGCTGCACTTCATGAACTGTACCAAGCCATCAGTGAACAACAAACAGCACATCCAGATGGTTTCACCATTCTCTACACCCATGACTGTAGTCCAGCCCACTCGGAGAACACCATTATCAAGTTCACCAATGACACAACGGTAGTGGGTCCCATTACAGGGGGGGATGAGTCTGCATACAGAGATGAGGTCCTGAAACTATCAGCGTGGTGTTCAGTGAATAATTTGGCACTGAACACCACAAAAACCAAGGAACTCATCTTTGACTTCAGGAAGAACACTGCAGACCCCGCCCCCCTCTACATCAACGGCGAGGAGGTGGAGAGAGTCAGCTTCTTTAAGTTCCTCGGCACCCTCATATCTGATGACCTGTCCTGGACCCAAAATACAACTGCGGTCATCCGGAAGGCCCAGCGGAGACTCCGTTTCCTGAGGGTGCTGAGGAAGAACAGACTGGAGAGGCAGCGGATGGTGACCTTCTATCGCTCGGCTGTCGAGAGCCTGCTGACATACTGCATGACAGTGTGGTACGCCAGCTGCACTGAAGCAGACAAACAGGCAATTCAGAGGGTCATAAAGTCGGCACAAACAATCATCGGCTGTCCCCTGCCCTCCCTGAAGGACTTACACAACTCCCGTTGCCTCAACAGAGCAAAAAACATTACCAAGGACAGCACACACCCTGGCTTCCACCTGTTCGACTTGCTACTATCAGGCAGGCGCTACAGGTGCATCAGAGCCAGAACAAACAGGCTCAGAGACAGCTTCTTTCCCAAATCTGTCACCCTGTTGAACTCTAACTTATAATAATAATAATTCGCCCCTATACAATATAATGCCCTAATACCCTACTGTGCAATACTTCCCTTCCAGTGCAATACGTCTGTCACTGATTGTTATTTATTACTTCGGTACTCCTGTCTTGCTCTGTATATTGTACACTATTTGTATTTTGTACTTCTATAGTGTTTTGTATATTGTACAGAATTGCTTATTATTTTTATTGGATAGTAGTCTGTTTATTTCAATTGTTAGTTTTTCCTTTATTACCTCTTATGTCCTTTATTTCACCCCATATTTGTTCCCACTACCGCACCTTAAATTGGAGTCTTTAATCTCGTTATATGCAAATATGATGACAATAAAGTTCATTCTATTCTATTCTATTCTATTCTATTCTATTCTTGCCGGAGATTTTAATCATGCTAATCTCAAGACTGTTTTGCCGAAATTTCATCAGCATGTTCACTTCCCAACCAGGGGGGATAACACCTTGGACATGGTCTACACTTCACACAAAGGAGCTTACAAAGCCACTCCCCTCCCCCACATTGGCCTCTCTGACCACGTCACAATTATGCTAACGCCAGCATACAGACAAAGAGTGAAAGCCACCAAACCGGTTCTGAAGCAGATAAGAGTGTGGCCAGAGGGGGCCTTCTCTGCTCCTCAAGACTGCTTCGACACAACAGACTGGGAATTGTTTAAACAAGCAGCCATCCACAATAACAACACAGACATTGAGGAGTACGCAGACACTGTGACCTCCTACATTACCATGTGCATGGATGATGTGACCCACACAAAAAACATTATCATTCGGGCCAACCAGAAGCCATGGTTGACAGGGGAGGTCCACAGGCTGCCGAGAGCCAGAGACAAGGCCTTCAGAGCCGGAGATGGATCTGGCTTAAGAACAGCGCGAGCCAACCTGTCCTGAGGCATCAGAAAAGCAAAACAGGACCACACAAAGAAGATAACCTCCCACTTCAAGGACAGCAGAGATGCACGGAGCCTATGGCAGGGCATACAGGCCATCACGGACTACAAGCCCGGGCCACAGAGCTGCGACAGCGACACCTCTCTGCTCAACAACCTGAACCGCTTCTTTGCACGTTTCGATGCACAAAACCACACCCCCTCTACACGAACAGACCCTGTGCCTGTCTGCCGCCAGCGTAAAGAGAACACTCTCTACCATCAACATCCGGAAAGCAGCAGGCCCAGGCAACATCCCCGGTAGTGTGCCGAAGGATTGTGCAGAGGAGCTGAAGGACGTCTTTACAGACATCTTTAACACCTCCCTGAAGCAAGCCATTGTCCCCACATTCTTCCAAACCGCCACTATCATACCTGTGCCAAAGACATCATCCCCGTCAAGTTTTAACGACTACCGTCCTGTGGCACTGGCATCCATCAAAATGAAAAGCTTCGAACGGTTGGTCATGTCACATATCAAATCCATCCTCCCCCCACCTTGGACCCATTCCATGTTTGCAAACCGAGCCAGATGATCTACAGAGGATACAATCTGCTCTGCCCTCCACCCAGCCCTCACCCGCCTGGATCAGAAACACTCATATGTGAGAATGCTGTTCATAGATTTCAGTTCAGCATTCGACACCATAAAACCACAACAACTCACCTGCAAACTTGGCAAACTGGGCCTCAGCATCTCACTCTGCAATTGGCTGCTCGACTTCCTTAGTCAGAGGCCACAAGCAGTACGTGTTGGTAACAACACCTCAAGCACCATCACCCTGAGCACAGGGGCCCCACAAGGCTGTGTGCTTAGTCCTCTGCTCTTCACTCTACTGACACATGACTGCACACCAACCTACAGCTCCAACCACCTCGTTAAGTTTGCGGACGACACAACTCTGGTGGGTCTCGTCACCAAGGGGGATGAGACTCTCTACAGGAAAGAGGTGGACCTCCTGACCACGTGGTTCAAGGACAACAATCTCTTGCTGAATGTCAGCAAAACAAAAAAGATGGTTGTCAATTTCCAGAGAGGTCACACTCAACACCTGCCGCTGACCATCGGTGGTGCTGCAGTGGAGAGAGTAAGGAGCACCAAATTCCTGGGGGGAGGACCTGTCATGGACCACCAACACCGCATCACTGGTGAAGAAGGCCCCAACAGCGCCTTTACTTCCTGCGAAAACTAAAGCGGGCAAGTGCTCCACCACCCATCCTGACCACTTTTTACAGAGGCACCCTTGAAAGCATCCTTTCTAGCTGCATCACTGTGTGGGGCGGGAGCTACACTCAACACAACAGAAGAGACCTGCAGCGCATCGTGAAAACAGCTGGGAAAATCATTGGTGCACCACCCCCATCTCTTCAGGACTTGAACACCACCCGCCTCACCCGCAAAGCACTCACAATTGTGAGTGACGCAAGCCACCCCGCACACAACCTGTTCAGCCTCCTTCCCCCTGGAAGAAGATACAAGAGCCTCCGCTCTCGCACCACCAGACTCACCAACAGGCTGTTAGGCTGCTGAACTCCCCCCCCCCCAACCTGAACTCTAAACCCCATGACCCACAGAAAAATGACTATGCAAAATTGCACACATCTGCTGCTATATCACAAGTATTTGCACTACTGATGAAACACTCATTGTTTACAGCCATATCCTATTTAAAAACAACAGGAACTATATATATTGTCACTTTAATAGGTAGACATATTCACGTTGCACTTTACTGTTGTGTTTTCTTTTCTGTTTGTCTACGCACTGGAGAGTGAGAAACAAAATTTCGATTCCTTTGTATGTCTTTACATGTAAAGAAATTGACAAATAAAGCTGACTTGACTTGAAATACTGAGAAGAGACTTGCGGTTAGTCAGCAGCCAGTTGAGCCTCACCATTGATTGCGCAATGACTCGGATAACTGCTGGCTGCTGTGCAGTGAGACCGTATTGCTATATGAATTATATTATACATTTTTCCATAGTTTAGTTAGCTGAGGTATATAATGTACAGTGTATTTTGTCAACAGCTGTATGTGTTAACGTATATCTTGTGCTGGGCAATCATAAAACGGCTGCGAAGACGCACTGTGTGAGGCAACTGTTCCCCCGCCTCATGGCGATAGAGGGCGCTAGTGATCCCAGGGATCATTCTTGTGATTACTCAGCTGCAGAATAAGTGACAACAAGGTACAGTTAGCAAGTCAAGTGCAGCGGCAGCGATCGTTTAATTTTTTAGCTCTCCCCTGGACTTTTAACATGGATGATTACATATCTAAAATAAAACAGTTTTCTAATCGAAGCAGGAGGTAATAATTAAAGGAAGACCAACGCCGGAGCTAAAAGGTTTGCTTCAGACAGTGATCTCCATCAAGACAGAGAGACTTTTAAAACTGAAGAAAGATAAGGAAGACTCCTACAAACAAGTTATCGATGCTTTTATTCAAAAGGAGCGGCGCAGGGACTTCATTTATAAGTAAAGGTAAGACCATAATAACGATTTTTTTTATTTTATTAAATGTGCTTTTTTGTATGTGTAAAGAATGCTGGTCTGAGCTTTTAAACATAACCTGTTAACTGCTGCCAACCAAATGGTGAATAAGATACTCTTTAGGGTTCATATGTTTATAAATCTGACTTTGATGAAGTCAGTGCCTCACATTACGCCTGTACTGGATATACCTTTATATACATATATACATACATATATACCTGTACTGGCTCACCTGCACTGGCTTCCTGTGCACTTAAGATGTGACTTTAAGGTTTTACTACTTACGTATAAAATACTACACGGTCTAGCTCCATCCTATCTTGCCGATTGTATTGTACCATATGTCCCGGCAAGAAATCTGCCTTCAAAGGACTCCGGCTTATTAGTGATTCCCAAAGCCCCAAAAAAGTCTGCGGGCTATAGAGCTTTTTCCGTTCGGGCTCCAGTACTCTGGAATGCCCTCCCGGTAACAGTTCGAGATGCCACCTCAGTAGAAGCATTTAAGTCTCACCTTAAAACTCATTTGTGTACTCTAACCTTTAAATAGACCTCCTTTTTTAGACTAGTTGATCTGCCGTTTCTTTTCTTTTTCTCCTATGTCCCCCCCTCCCTTGTGGAGGGGGTCCGGTCCGATGGCCATGGATGAAGTACTGGATGTCCAGAGTCGGGACCCAGGATGGACCGCTCGTCGGGACCCAGGATGGACCGCTCGCCTGTGAATCGGTTGGGGACATCTCTACGATGCTGATCAGACTCCGCTTGGGATGGTTTCCTGTGGACGGGACTCTCGCTGCTGTCTTGGATCCGCTTTGAACTGAACTCTCGCGGCTGTGTTGGATCCACTGGATTGAACTTTCACAGTATCATGTTAGACCCGTTCGACATCCATTGCTTTCGGTCCCCTAGAGGGGAGGGGGCACATTTGAGGTCCTCTCCAAGGTTCTCATAGTCATCATTGTCACTGGCGTCCCACTGCGTGTGAGTTTTTCTTGCCCTTATGTGGGTTCTTCCGAGGATGTCGTAGTCGTAGTTGTTTGTACAGTTCTTTGAGACATTTGTGATTTAGAGCTATATATATAAACATTGATTGATTGACTCCTAGCTCTGGTTCACCGTGTTGTCCTCCTGGTCGTGAGGAGATTTGGGCAGCAGGCAGTTGAAAGGGAAGGAGGGTGACATCGTAAGGAGCCAAATGCTGTGGTAGTGGAATGTCTCTCTTTGGTCTGACAGAGGGCTGCTGATCAGCAGGTGATGACTCCATAGTGTCTGATGGTGGAACTCTCTCCGGCTCGAAGGACCAATGTAAGGAAGGGATAGTAGTTCTTTTAGAGTTGGGACACGATGGACAGATTCCGGCCAGAGAATCATTTAATCGTTGCTGAAAGGTAGATGTGAATGTGTGTGTTTGTGTGTGGTATTTAGTCGTCAAGGCACACAATGCTGGCTGCCACCATTCATCGAAAACGGGCTATACTGACAAAGACCTGCTTAAAAGGGGAAATGACGTCACATATTGACTTTACAACTTAAAGACCTACTGAAAGCCACTACTAACCACCACGCAGTCGGATAGTTTATATATCAATGATGAAATAGTATCGTGTTGACACATTGCAAAACTGTATTGACACTGTGTCACTAAATACTGACATCTGCTGGACATTAAAAATCCCTACATGCAACCTGTGGACCGACTCAACTGACACTGATTTTATGACCTTGTGCGGTGGTTCTCAAATGGGGGTACTTGAAGGTATGCCAAGGGGTACGTGAGATTTCTTACGTACGGGCGGTTTAGCTCGGTTGGTAGAGTGGCCGTGCCAGCAACTTGAGGGTTGCAGGTTCGATTCCCGCTTGTGCCGTCCTAGTCACTGCCGTTGTGTCCTTGGGCAAGACACTTTACCCACCTGCTCCCAGTGCCACCCACACTGGTTTAAATGTAACTTAGATATTGGGTTTCACTATGTAAAGCGCTTTGAGTCACTAGAGAAAAAGCGCTATATAAATATAATTCACTTCACTATTAACATTGCAACACATGCAGATACGGCCTTTTTAGTTGACTAAATTGCAATTTTAAATTCCCCACGAGGTATAATGTTAAAAACGCTGCGGAATGATGTTGACGTGCTGTGAAGTTATTGGTTGGAGCGGAAATCTCCCGTCCAAAGGCAAAACCCAGTAACTCAATTTTGGTCAAAACTGAGCTGATAATAATTTTGGAGCTCCTAGGTGATATGCTTTACATCAGGGGTAGGGAACCTATGGTTCGGGAGCCAGATGTGGCTCTTTTGATGACAGCATCTGGCTCTCGGATAAATCTGAACTAACGTTGCTTAACACGATAAGTAATGAATACATCCACTTGTAATCACAGTGTTAAAAATAATGTTCAAAATATAAAACATTCTCATGCTTTTTTAATCCATTCATCCGTTTTCTACTGCACCTGTTCAAAAAGTAGCGTTAATGGTAAGAAGTTATTTATTTATTATTGGTTAGTGCGGGGCTTGCCCTCCTGGGGGTTCTTCAGACCACCAAGCACCGACATGAGAACCTGTTTCAGGGTTTAAATATTGTTTTATTTTGATTTCCAGCAATTGTCTTTTTGTCTTTCGTTTTCGCTCGCGCTCTGGCTCCAGCCCCAACTCCGTCTCTCCTCCCGGCTGCTGCTTATAACAGAGCGACAGGGATAAGAAGGCCCAGGTGGGCCATTATACGCACCTGTCGCTGATTTCGAGGCCGGTCCTGGCACACACGAGTTCACTGAAGGCCGGCAGGCCACGCCCCCTCCTCAGTTAGCTTCAGAATAACAATGCCATTACAAAGAATAAGAGCCCTATTATACTCTAGAAATGTTGGTCTTACTTAAAAATGCCCGCGTTTAGTTGTGTTCAGTGTTAAAAAAATATTATTAGGCTCTTACAGAAATAAATGTTAAAATATTTGGCTTTTTGGCTCTCTCAGCCAAAAAGGTTCCCGACCCCTGCTTTACATTAGTGTATGCGATATTGTAATTTGTTCCGTAAGTAAGCTGTTACGCGCATGGCAGGACCTAGCAACTACCACATAACCGCGTGGATACAACAGAAAAACCTAGTATCTCAAAGGACCAATCGGAGCTTCTTTGTCAGTCGCCTTATTGTCTTTAATGAGACATTTGCACGAATGGGGGCCGACGGTCAACCTGATTATGTGATATTGTATCGGTTGGGGACATCTCCACGCTGCTGATCCGCCTCCGCTTGAGATGGTCTCCTGTGGACGGGACTCTCGCTGCTGTCTTGGATCCGCTTGAACTGAACTCTCGCGGCTGTGTTGGAGCCACTATGGATTGAACTTTCACAGTATCATGTTAGACCCGCTCGACATCCATTGCTTTCGGTCCCCTGGAAGGGGGGGGGTTGCCCACATCTGAGGTCCTCTCCAAGGTTTCTCTTAGTCAGCATTGTCACTGGCGTCCCACTGGATGTGAATTCTCCCTGCCCACTGGGTGTGAGTTTTCCTTGCCCTTTTGTGGGTTCTTCCGAGGATGTTGTAGTCGTAATGATTTGTGCAGTCCTTTGAGACATTTGTGATTTGGGGCTATATAAATAAACATTGATTGATTGATTGATATTATGGCACGAGGGGATATTTGGAAGATTGGCCCAGGACGTTGCAAGCACCTTCATTAAATGTATTGTTCTTGATTCTTCCCCTTGCATACTCTTTTGGGCAGATAACTGTGGAGGTCAAAATAAAAACTGGACTCTTGCCCAATGTGCAAACGCAGAATGGGGCCCACCCGAGATTGTGATCAAATATCTGGAGAAAGGGCACACGTTCATGAGAGCAGATTCAATCCATGGCTCAATCGGCAAGAAAATGAAAGCTCAAGAAAACATTTATACGTTTGATGACTTTGTAAATCTTTGTAAGACAGCATCAAGACAGATTGGTTTTCCTTTGTTTTCTCAAAATCAGCTAGAAGTGAGTTACTAGGTTTTGCCTTTGGACGGGTTGAAATGTTCTCCCAGCACCACCCACGGCTAAAAGCAGTCTGTTTTTAATCGCATAATTACACAGTATTTTGGACATCTGTGTAGGTGAATCTTTTGCAATTTGTTCAATTAATAATGGAGACGTCAAAGAAGAATACTGTTGGTGGAAAGCGGTGGATTGCAGCTGCCTTTAGCAACCGAGACCCAGCCTGTGTTTCTTTGTTTGTTGTGAAGCTTTAGCAAATATGTTTCTCTACCACATGTATACCAGCAGGTTTTTTGGATGACAAAATTGTGATATTAAGTCGGCTCTTAACGGAGACTTCAGCGGAGGTAGCGTCCTCCTGCAGCAACTGTCTTCAAAAAGGCAGCTGTGATAATGGCTCCTCAATTGGCTTCTCTCAGAGACACTGGCGGTCATCGCAGCCTTCCGACTTTCAGGTGTGACTTTATAATCTCACTAAAACACTATTAACACAATAAGCAGATAAGAGATTTTCCATAATGATCCTAAGATCTAAATCACTCCCACTGCGGTCACCTTTTTTTTTTTTTTTCCTAGTGCTTCACTCTAACTTTCCTCATCCACAAATCTATCATCCTCGCTCAAATTAATGGGGATTCGTCACTTTCTGGGTCCGAATCACTCTTGCTGCTGGTGGCTATGATTATAAGCAATGTGAGGATGTGAGGAGCCCTACAACCCGTGATGTCACACGCATATCGTCTGCTACTTCCGGTACAGGCAAGGCTTTTTTATTAGTGACCAAAAGTTGCGAACTTTATCGTCGATGTTTTCTGCTAAATCCTTTCAGCAAAAATATGGCAATATCGCGAAATGATTAAGAATAAAAAAGAGAATGGACCTGCTATCCCCGTTTGAATAAGAAAATCTAATTTCAGTAGGCCTGCAAAGGCACATGAACATTACAGAACTGATTTATGGCACATTATTGGCTTTCGTACAAGGGGAGTCAAACTCCGCTACTTGGAAAAAAATAAATTTCCACGTGGGCCAGAGGGGTAAAATCATGGCAAGATACCTTAAAAATACAACTATGACAACTTCAGATTGTTTTCTTTATTTTACTTTGGCCCAAAACAGAACAAACACATTCTGTATTACAAATAATCATCCTGACAAAACACTTCAAGTTAGTTAAACATTTAGAGGAAACAAAGGGTGCATTTTCAGAAACACCTTGAAGAACACAATGACCTTAGACTTAATCGCAGTCTTTGTACAAAGCAATTAAACTTTAAGTGACAGCCCATCTAGAGTTGAACAAAAAACTAAATAAAGCATGAATAAAAGCTATTTTAAGAATCAACTACCTCATTTGTCATTTCCACATATTAATCCTGTGCTAACTCAACAAACCATACACACTGAGGTAGAAACTATTCAAGAGTGTTGAGTTACTTCCTGTCTTCTAGACATAATGTGTATTGACAGAAAAATAAAAGCAGTGCAATGTGTGAACAATTTCAACAAAGCCCAAATAAAAAGTTGAAAGAGTGACAGTATTGCAGTAAATCACACACTGTTCACTTTCTTTACATTTGCACAGAAGACAATCATTTTCACAGAACTATATCAGTGTGCAGTGTCTCATGCTGCATTTGAAGTGGGGTTACTGATTGATTATTTTACTCCTCTTTTACGTTGGCTGGAGGGGGAGGAGTCACAGCCCCGCTTTACCGTGTACATCTTGCTTGGTATACTTGCTCGCATCGGTATAAACTATTTGCTTGCCTCACAGAATTGCTATTGCGACATCCAGTGGACACAATTAGAAAAGCAGTTTCTTTCATTAAAAAATGCAGCTGAATTTTACACTTTGCAAACTCAACTCGGGGGCCGGATTGAACCTGTTATGCCCGAATGTCGAGGGATGTTGGGGGTTGGGTTGTGGGTGTTGGGGGTTAATTGTTCATATGTCTCTGATTTGCACATCAATCAGTCTGAGGAGCAAAAGTTGGCAGTTTGTCATGCAAACAGTTACCCAGCATCACTTATGCATCAACTTCAGTTTTGATACATCTCAACTTCACCGTGACAAACGGTGTAGTGCAGGTTTTTGAGCGTGCACAAACTTGACACATGAGGCCCCAGGTCCCTGGACTGAAGAAGGAGTAACCAAGCACTTGAAGCATCATCTATCTTACTGTTCAGGAAGGTTTCAGATACAGAGAAGACATGGGGTCATGAGTGGATAAGATTATACTCCAAATAATCCAAGTTTGTATGAATACCTCAGATATTTGTGAAAGAAGCAGTGAGGAGGTCCTGGGTAGGGTGGATGTCGCCACATATGAGCAACATACCACAAACTAAACAGCTGATTGGTTATTTTCCCTTGTGTGTTCTCATGTGTTTTACTGCGCCTGCATTATGTGGGAACCTCTTACAGCACACTGAACAACTAAATGGTTTTTCACCTGTGTGTGTTCTCATGTGTTGACTCAAAAGTCTCTTCATAGAAAAGTTTTCACCACAAATCGAACAGTTAAATGGTTTTGTGTGTGTTCTAAGGTGTTGAGTCAAAGAAGTATTTCCAGAAAAGATTTTGCCACAAACCGAACAATCAAATTTGTTTTCACCTGTGTGTGTTCTCATGTGTTGAGTCAAATGGCAATTTTGAGAAAAGCTTTTGCCACAAACTAAACATTTAAATGGTTTCTCACCTGTGTGTGTTCTCATGTGTTGAGTCAAACGGCAATTTTGATAAAAACCTTTGCCACAAACTGAGCAATCAAATAGTTTTTCACCTGTGTGTGTTCTCATGTGTTCAGTCAAATTGCTATTGTGAGAAAAGCTTTTGCCACAAACTGAACAATTAAATGGTTTTTCACCTGTGTGTGTTATCATGTGTTGAGTCAAATTGATATTTTGAGAAAAGCTTTTGCCACAAACTGAACAATTAAATGCTTTTTCACCTGTGTGTGTTTTCATGTGTTGAGTCAAATGTGCATTTTGAGAAAAGCTTTTGCCACAAACTGAACAATTAAATGGTTTTTCACCTGTGTGTGTTATCATGTGTTGAGTCAAATGGGCATTTTGAGAAAAGCTTTTGCCACAAACTGAACAATTAAATGGTTTTTCACCTGTGTGTGTTTTCATGTGTTGAGTCAAAGAGTTATTTTGAGAAAAGCTTTTTCCACAAACTGAACAAATAAAAGGTTTTTCACCTGTGTGTGTTCTCATGTGTTGAGTCAAAGAGTTATTTCGAGAAAAGCTTTTGTCACAAACTGAACACTTAAATGTTTTTTTGCCCATATGTGTTCTCATGTGTTGAGTCAAATGGCTCTTTTTCGTAAAACTTTCACCACAAACTGAGCAGCTCAAACATGTTTCACCTCTCTTCTTTGAAGAGCATTCAGAGTGTTTGTTGTCAGTGTGAGTCCTCATATCACCTTCACAGTCTGTATCGCTGCTCAAAGGTTCTTCAACCTCGTCTTCAGCCTCACTATCTGATAGTGGAGCTAAGAGGTTGTCTACTTGTGGTTTCTCTTCATCATCTTCAGTCTTCACAGAGACAACAGTCAGTGGAAACATGGTGTAATCAGCTTCCTCTCGTCCTAGAAGACACTCTCCCTCCTGAGCAATGCAGAGTTTCTCCTCTTCTTTTTTAATGCAGGGTGGTTGTGGAGTCTCCTGCTTCAAAGTGGAGCTCCCCCCTGACTGAGGGGAAACCTCTTCTGGATTCAGCTGCTGGATGTCTGCAAAACACAAACAACAAAAACACACTTTGTTCTATGTACATATGTATGTGTGTGTAGTAGGGTTGTACAGTATACTGCTACTAATAAAGTATCGTGGTACTAATCAATTGAAATCGGTACTATACCACCTTTGAAAACTACCGGAACCGTTCTTTCATCTGAATGCCGCTGTGTGGCGGTGACTACAGAGCCGAGGCGCATGATGTTGAGTGTGTCAAAACGCACACACAAAGTGCATACAAGCAATAACATCGTGGAGAGGAAGAAAGGCAACAAAGGACAATTCTACTGGTTAATAAAGAGGGTGTGTGAAGTGCAATATGGAGGTATTTGGGCTTCTAAACTAACAATAAAGGTGACACTTTCAACAGGAAACTGTGTTTTGTCATTAATAAAAGTGGTTTACCTGCTACATGACGTGTCTCTGTACAGTTATCCATAGTTTTGTTTTTAGTACTTAATAATTGTATCTTTTTTAAAGGGAAACATTATCACAATTTCAGAAGGGTTAAAACCAATAAAAATCAGTTCCCAGTGGCGTATTTTATTTTTCAAACTTTTTTTCAAAATTTTACCCATCACGCAATATCCCAAAAAACAGCTTCAAAGTGCCTGATTTTCACCATCGTTATATCCACCCGTCCATTTTCCTGTGACGTCACTGCGTGATGCTAATAAAAACAGAAAGATTTAGCAACATTAGCTCGGATTCAGACTCGGATTTCAGCGATTCAACAGATTACGCATGTATTGAAAGGGATGGTTGGAGTGTGGAGGCAGATATCGAAAACGCAATTGAAAAAGAAACTGAAGCTATTGAGCCATATCACGACAGACAGCGGCAACGAGGACGAATTGGGCGATCGCCTTCGAACCAACGATTGCATCTTTTGACCACTGGTGCAACTTGAATCTGTCGATTGGTATGTGTTTGTTTGGCATTAAATGTGGGTGGAAGGAAAGGCTGGATGTAAATATAGCTACAAATGAGGCATAATGATGCAATATGTACATACAGCTAGCCTAAATAGCATGTTAGCATCGATTAGCCTGCAGTCATGCTGTGAGCAAATATGTCTGATTAGCACATAAGTCAATAACATCAACAAAACTCACCTTTGTGATTTCGTTGACTTTATCGTTGGAAATGCATCTGCTTTGAGTGTCGCAGGACATCCACACATCTCTGTGCAATCTCTGTCGTAGCATCGCTATCGTCGGTAAAGTGTGCAGAACAACCGAGGGACTTTCGCATCTTTTGACCACTGGTGCAACTTGAATCTGTCGATTGGTATGTGTTTGTTTGGCATTAAATATGGGTGGAGGGAAAGGCTGGATGCAAATATAGCTAAAAATGAGGCATAATGATGCATTATATACATACAGCTAGCCTAAATAGCCTCTTAGCATCGATTAGCATGTCGTGACCATTGATATGTCTGATTAGCAAACTCCACATAAGTCAACTTGAATCCGTCTCTGTTAGTGTTGTTACACCCTCCGACAACACACCGACGAGGCATGATGTCTCCAAGGTACGGAAAACAGTCGAAAAAACGGAAAATAACAGACCCGATTTGACTTGGTGTGTGTAATGTGTTTGAGAAAATGGCGGATTGTTTCCTGTTGTGACGTCACGGGGGAAAGGTCATTGCTCCGACAGCGAACAATTGAAAGGCGTTTTAATCGCCAAATTCACCCTTTTAGAGTTCGGATATCGGTTAAAAAAACATATGGTCTTTTTTCTGCACCATCAAGGTATATATTGACGCTTACATAGGTCTGGTGATAATGTTCCCCTTTAAAGGGGAACATTATCACGATGACGTCAGAACGGGACGTCACCGAGGTAATACTGCCGCCATTTTCATTTTCTACACATTACACACACGGGTCTCAGCTCTGTTATTTTCCGTTTGTTTGACTATTTTTTGGAACCTTGGAGACATCATGCCTCGTCGGTGTGTTGTCGGAGGGTGTAACAACACTAACAGGGAAGGATTCAAGTTGCACCACTGGCAAGAAATCTCTTGCCAGACCCCCATTGAATGTGCCAGAGTGTCTCCACATTTGACCGGCGATGCTAAGACAGACATGGCACAGAGATGTATGGATAACCTGCAGATGCATTTGCAACGATTAAGTCAACGAAATCACAAAGGTGAGTTTTGTTGATGTTGTTGACTTATGTGCTAATCAGACATATTTGGTCACGGCATGACTGCCAGCTAATCGATGCTAACATGCTACGCTAATCGATGCTAACATGCTATTTACGCTAGGTGTATGTACATTTGAAACTAGATACCCACATTTAATGCGAAACAAACACTTACCAATCGACGGATTTAAGTTGCTCCAGTGTCACAAGATGCGAAAGTCCTGATCGTTTGGTCCGCACATTTTACCGGCGATGCTAATAAGGCAGCCATGCTATGGGCCACTTCATTAGGTACACCCACGCTATGGCCGAATAGCGTCAATAGCTATTCGCTCAATAGCTTCAATTTCTTCTTCAATTTCGTTTTCGCTATCTGCCTCCGTACTCTGACCATCTGTTTCAATACATGTGTAATCTGTCGAATCGCTAAAGCCGCTGAAATCCGAGTCTGAATCCGAGCTAATGTCGCTATATCTTGCTGTGGTAACCGCCATGTTGTTTGTATTGGCAGCACTGTGTGACGTCACAGGGAAATGGACGGTGGATTTACGGATAGCGAAAGTCAGGCACTTCAAAGCTTTTTTTAAGGATATTCCGGGAGGTGTACAATTCTGAAAAAAACTTCGAAAAATAAAACAGGCCACTGGGAACTGATTTTTATTGTTTTTAACCCTTTTGAAATTGTGATAATGTTCCCCTTTAACTTGTTACGGTCTGGTGATGTGGGAGTAACATTGAAAAAAATAAAGGAGAAATGCTTGAGTCAAGTTCGGTGACAATATCGTGTGATGTTGTAATGTGAAATTAAAGGGAAACATTATCATCAGACCTATGTAAGCGTCAATATATACCTTGATGGTGCAGAAAAAAGACCATCTATTTTTTTAACCGATTTCCGAACTCTAAATGGGTGAATTTTGGCGAATTAAACGCCTTTCTGTTTATCACGCTGGAGGCGATGACGTCAGAATGTGACGTCGCCGAGGTAACACACCCACCATTTTCATTTTCAACACATTACAAACACCGGGTCTCAGCTCTGTTATTTTCCGTTTTTTCGACTATTTTTTGGAACCTTGGAGACATCATGCCTGGTGGGTGTGTTGTCGGAGGGTGTAACAACACTAACAGGGAGGGATTCAAGTTGCACCACTGGCCCCAAGATGCCAAAGTGTCTGCCGCCAGACCCCCATTGAATGTGCCAGAGTGTCTCCACATTTGACCGGCGATGACAGACATGGCACAGAGATGTATGGATAACCTGTAGATGCATTTGCAACTATATTACGTTTCCTTCCACCCACATTTAATGTGAAAAAAACACTTACCAATCGACGGATTTAAGTTGCTCCAGTGTCACAAGATGCGAAAGTCCTGATCGTTTGGTCCGCACATTTTACCGGCGATGCTAACGCAGCTATTCGGCCATGCTATGGCTATGAATAGCGTCAATAGCTATTTGCTCAATAGCTTCAGTTTCTTCTTCAATATTTTCATACTCCAACCATCTGTTTCAATACATGCGTAATCTGTTGAATCGCTTAAGTCGCTGAAATCCGAGTTTGAATCCGAGCTAATGTCACTATATCTTGCTGTGGTATTCCCATTGTTTGTTTACATTGGCAGCACTGTGTGACGTCACAGGGAAATGGCCAGTGTCTTCGCAGAGAGACGAAAATAAGGCACTTTAAAGCTTTATTTAGGGATATTCCGAGACCGGTAACATTTTGAAAAAAACTTCAAAAAATACAACAAGCCACTGGGAACTCCCACTTCCAAAGACATGCACCTGGGGATAGGTTGATTGGCAACACTAAATGGTCCCTAGTGTGTGAATGTGAGTGTGAATGTTGTCTGTCTATCTGTGTTGGCCCTGCGATGAGGTGGCGACTTGTCCAGGGTGTACCCCGCCTTCCGCCCGATTGTAGCTGAGATAGGCGCCAGCGCCCCCCGCGACCCCGAAAGGGAATAAGCGGTAGAAAATGGATGGATGGATAACCGTTTTGAAATTGTGATAACGTTCCCCTTTAATAAGTTCAACGTAAGGTCAAAGCAAGTTTAAATTATAATATGTTTATTGACGAAAGGGAACCGGAGGGTGTGTTCCAACTATCGTGGAATCAAACTCCTCAGCCTTCCCCGTAAAGTCTATTCAGGTGTACTGGAGAGGAGGCTACGCCGGATAGTCCAACCTCGGATTCAGAAGGAACGGTGTGGTTTTCGTCCCGGTCGTGGAACTGTGGACCAGCTCTATGCTCTCTGCATGGTCCTTGAGGGTGCATGGGGGTCTACATGGGCTTTGTGGACTTGGAGAAGGCAATCGACCGTGTCCCTTGGGAAGTCCTGTGGGGACTTCCATCCATTTTCTACAGCTTATTCTTTTTTGGGGTCACGGGGGGCGCTGGTGCCTATCTCAGCTACAATCGGGCGGAAGGCAGTGTACACCCTGGACAAGTCACCACCTCATCGCAGAGCCAACTACATAGACAGACAACATTCAGACAACCATTTAGTGTTGCCAATCAACCAGGTGCATGACTCTGGAAGTGGGTGGAAGCCGGAGAACCCGGTGGGAACCCACGCATTCACGGGGAGAACATGCACACTCCACACAGAAAGATCCCGAGCCCGGGATTGACCCCAGGACTACTCAGGACCTTCGTATTGTGAGACAGACGCACTAACCCCTCTACCACCGTGACGCTCATGAAATATTGTCACTAGATTTCATAAATGCTAATTAAATGATGTATTTTACAGAACTAATGGTAATCTCGGAAAGTTGAAACCTATCTTTTAAAGGCAGGACCTGCAGCCAGACAGAGAATACTAGCACATAGTTCATGAAAAACATGTTTTTTTTTGTTATTATCATTGTAAAAGGGCAGAATCACTTATATCAGAAAATTATATCAATACAACATTTCTAACTTGTTTTGATGGGACAGGTGTGACACTGGTGTGGCATAGCTCGGTTGGTAGAGTGGCCGTGCCAGCAACTTGAGGGTTGCAGGTTCGATTCCCGCTTCCGCCATCCTAGTCACTGCCGTTGTTTCCTTGGGCAAGACACTTTACCCACCTGCTCCCAGTGCCACCCACACTGGTTTAAATGTCACTTAGATATTGGGTTTCACTATGTAAAGCGCTTTAAGTCACTTGAGAAAAGCGCTATATAAATATTAAATATTTACAATAAATATATCCACTGAATGCTCAGGGAGTTTGTACGTTTGGGAACAAAAGTCGCAACCTTTTTAAGAAGTGGCATTTGCCAAACATAGGAAAGATAAACTCTTCTGTTTTGCTTAAACAATTGGGACAGCGAGCCAACAACTGTAGGCTGGTCTTCAAAACACGCTGCTAACGAGTCTTCAACACGTCCATTCTTTTCTGCTACTTGACGACACCACAAACTGCACAGAGACTTTGTTCAAATGTGACAAAATACTCGCCTTACCTAACAGAGTTGTTGTTTTGTTTTTAGTTCCTAAATTTGGACTTTTGCGTTCTTTCATCTCCTCTGACGTGAACTCCACTGCCTTCTTCAAGCTAACAATCATGGCGCCTCTTTATTTACGTTCTTCAACTAAATCGGCTAATTTCTCCGCCACATTTTTTTCAGGGCTTGAAATAGTTTTCAAATTTAAAAAAAAGACTCACTCACCTTCATCTTCCGTCTTTATCTCCGTTGGTGATTTGCTGGAATGTTCTCTTTGACATGACGTCACCATCTTAGCATAGCAGTAGTCGTCCATCTTCTATCACGTCTTCAATCTTCACTTCAGGTATCGCTCCAAACTCAATGCACGTTTCGTGGCTTTGGGAAATACGAATCGAGATATTTGTTGCTATATTTGCCGTGAATCATATGACTTTAAGATCGTGAATTCGAAGAATCTCCGAACAAACATAGCATGCGGTCTTTGTCTCTTTGCTGCGCTTCAAGCTCATTTGCGCACGCGCTACAAGCCAGCAACTTCCGTTTCCTTCTCGACACCAGTTGTTTTTCAAAATAAAGGCAGTTTAATCTTGTTTTAAAACAGTGGTAGGGGACCTATGGCCCTCGAGCCAGATGTGGCTCTTTTGATGACTGCGTCTGGCTCTCGGATAAATCTGAGCTGACATTGCTTAACACGATAAGTAATGTATAATTCCACTTGTAATCACAGTGTTAAAAATCCATCCATCCATCCATCCATCATCCTCCGCTTATCTGAGGTCGGGGGCAGCAGCCTAAGCAAGGAAGCCCAGATTTCCCTCTCTCCAGCCACTTCGTCTAGCTCTTCCCGGGGGATCCCGAGGCGTTCCCAGGCCAGCCGGGAGACATAGTCTTCCCAACGTGTCCTGGGTCTTCCCCGTGGCCTCCTACCAGCTGGACATGCCCTAAACACCTCCCTAGGGAGGCGTTCGGGTGGCATCCTGACCAGATGCCCGAACCACCTCATCTGGCTCCTCTCCATGTGGAGGAGCAGCGGCTTTACTTTGAGTTCCTCCCGGATGGCAGAGCTTCTCACCCTATCTCTAAGGGAGAGACCCAAACTCATTTGGGCCGCTTGTACCCGTGATCTTATCCTTTCGGTCATGACCCAAAGCTCATGACCATAGGTGAGGATGGGAACGTAGATCGACCGGTAAATTGAGAGCTTTGCCTTCCGGCTCAGCTCCCTCTTCACCACAACGGATCGGTACAACGTCCACATTACTGAAGACGCCGCACCGATCCGCCTGTCGATCTCACGATCCACTCTTCCCTCACTCGTGAACAAGACTCCTAGACACTTGAACTCCTCCACTTGGTGTTAAAAATAATGTTGAAAATATAAAACATTCTCATGTATTTTTAATCCATCCATCCGTTTTCTACTGCACATGTTTAAGAAGTTGCGTTAATGGTAGGAAGTTATTTATTTACTATTGGTTAGTGTGGGGCTTGCCCTCCTGGGGGTTCTTCGGACCACCAAGCACCAACATGAGAGCTTGTTTCAGGGTTACAATATTGTTTTATTTTTCAATAAGTCTCTCAGTTGCTTTCCAGCAATTGTCTTT
Source organism: Nerophis ophidion (assembly GCF_033978795.1). Lineage (NCBI taxonomy): Eukaryota > Metazoa > Chordata > Actinopteri > Syngnathiformes > Syngnathidae > Nerophis > Nerophis ophidion. Next base: position 7,206,563 of record NC_084611.1, on the reverse strand, counting down.
TTGTCTTCCGTCCTCGCTTGTGCTTTGGCTTCAGCTCCGACCCCGTCTCTCCTCCTGGCTGCTGCTTATAACCGAGCGGCAGGTGATTAGATAACAAGGCCCAGATGGGCCATCCACGCACCTGTCGCTGATTTCGAGGCTGATCCTGGCAACACCCCGCTTCGCTGCAGGCCCGCAGGCCACAACCCCGTCCACAGTTAGCTTCAGAATAACAATGTTATTACAAAAAATATTATATGGCTCTTACCGAAATACATTTGAAAATATTTGGCGTCTTGGCTCTCTCAGCCAAAAAGGTTCCGACCCCTGTTTTAAAACAATGGTTGGCAAAAGTATCCAACATCAAATAATCTACAACTACTCTTTGAAAATAAATGTATAAATACAAGCACGTGCACAGACATTTTCGATGGCTGTTGTTCAAACCACAAAGGGTTTGTTATGCCCGTTTGATTGTGGACTATTACTGACACCTTGTGGCGATGGGAAATACCGCGCGTCATTAGTTTGGCCACTTCCGGTTTACGATGTTAGTCCAGTTCATGATGAGTTGTGTTAACTGTTACAAGCCTTGGAAAAGATAAGTCTTTTTACAATAAAAAATAAAAGTCCAAAGCAAGACAAAGCAAGATCAACAACAATAAAGAGCCTAAATGGATTTATCTGCTTTGGAACTTTCTTAGAAGGTCCTGGATTGGTTGTTAGCTGTCTGCCAAGCTGTTTAACCTCAACACATATAGTGAGGGCAGAACACATACATTGAAGATAAAAATCATACATTTTAAACACTGCAAGAAACACAAATATGTTTCAACTTACTTAGTTGTTTTAGTTAAAAACATTTAGAAACTAAAATTATAACTCTGAACCAGGGGTAGGGAACCTATGGCTCGGGAGCCAGATGTGGCTCTTTTGAGGACTGCATCCGGCTCTCAGGTAAATTTGAGCTAACTCTGCATAACACGATAAATAATGAATAGTTCCACTTGTAATCAGTGTTAATAATGATGTTCAAAATATAAAACATCCATCCGTTTTCTACCGCACCTGTTCAAGAAGCTGTGTTGATGGTAAGAAGTTATTTATTTATTATTGGTTAGTGTGGGGCTTACCCTCCTGGGGGTTCTTCAGACCACTGCTTATAACATAGCGACAGGTGATTAGGTAACAAGGCCCAGGTGGACCGTCTACGCACCTGTCGCTGATTTCAAGGCCGGTCCTGGCAACATCCCGCTTCGCTGCAGGCCCGCAGGCCACGCCCTCTCCACAGTTAGCATCAGAATAACAATGCTATTACAAAGAATAAGAGACCTATTATACTCTAAAAATGTTAGTCTTACTTAAAAATGCACGCGTTTAGTTGTGTTCAGGGTTAAAAATATATTTTACGGCTCTTACGGAAATACATTTTAAAATATTTGGCTTCTTGGCTCTCTCCGCCAAAAAGGTTCCCGACCCCTGCTCTGAACATTTAACAAAAGCACTAAGAGTGTAGATCTCCACCAGGACCAATCCTATTGTTCACCTGCTACTAAATTGTGTGCCATCTCATGTGTATCGTGTGCTGCTATGACAATAAACTTCCATGAATCCTGTAAAACAGCAGACAGTTAGTAATATGGTTTCACATCAAAATGTTGGGGAAACTGCTCATTTCTACCTGGCGATAGGTGGCTCTAACTGGCCATATTTGTCTTGTAGAGACCCTAGCGCAGCCGTGTACGGTTTTGGTTCATACATGAATGACTTGGCTAACTGCAGAGCGTTAGGGACTTTGAGCTGATTAAATAAAGCATGATATTTATATTGCTCGCTGAGGTGAGGATGACTATTCATCAAGTTTTCTCTAGCGCCATCTTGAGTAGAGCGAAATCACTTTCCCGGCCACGCTCAAACCTTGGAAGTACTGGTTTAGGAATGCCATAGGATGTAGCGATGTGGTCTAGATGCCCGGGGTCGGACCAGGGTGGTGCTCCCGGGGCCGGAGTAGCAGATGGTAAGGTGTATTGAACATAGTGCCCAGCTGGAGGAGGTGCAGAAGTTTGCATGGTTTGTGGCACTTTGGCTGATTGTGTCATTGTTGGTGCATAACTAGTATTACCTGAAGCAGTACCTGAAGTCAAATATTTGGGCATAATCATAGACTATCAGCTGAATTTTAAGAGTCACATTAAGAAAATGTGTAAAACCCAGAAGGCCAACCTAGGCTGTTTTAAGATGATAAAAAACTGCTTAACTCTCAGCTGTGCTTTTATTTTTATGAATTCAATGATTCTTTCACACATATCTTATGGTTTAACTACATGGTCCCAGGCACACCATCAGCAGTCAAGACCATTGAGTGTCTTTATAACCGCGCCTTGAAAGTCCTAGACAAGAAGAGTATACGATATCATCATTGACAAATTTTAACCAAATACAATATTTTAAGTTTTACCAATCTTATTTGGTTACATACAGTCAAACTGTTTTTAAATGCTGGCAGTTACAAGACTGCAAAGTGGTACCAGATCTACCACCAGAGCAATGTCAAAAGGCAACTGTTGCGTTCCATTCCGTAGAACATCTTCTGCTCTGACTGCCTTTTCAATAAAAGGACCACAACTATGGAACTCTTTACCTGACACTTTGAAAAGTATATCTGCACTTGTCACTTTCAAAAAACAAACACAATTATGTCTAGTTCAATCAATCAATGTTTATTTATATAGCCCTAAATCACAAATGTCTCAAAGGACTGTACAAACCACTACGACTACAACATCCTCGGAAGAACCCACAAAAGGGCAAGGAAAACTCACACCCAGTGGGCAGGGAGAATTCACATCCAGTGGGACGCCAGTGACAATGCTGACTATGAGAAACCTTGGAGAGGACCTCAGATGTGGGCAACCCCCCCCCCCCCCCCTCTAGGGGACCGAAAGCAATGGATGTCGAGCGGGTCTAACATGATACTGTGAAAGTTCAATCCATAGTGGCTCCAACACAGCCACGAGAGTTCAGTTCAAAGCGGATCCAAGACAGCAGCGAGAGTCCCATCCACAGGAAACCATCCCAAGCGGAGGCGGATCAGCAGCGTAGAGATGTCCCCAACCGATACACAGGCGAGCGGTCCATCCTGGGTCCCGACAAGCGGTCCATCCTTGGTCTCGACTCTGGACAGCCAGTACTTCATCCATGGTCATCGGACCGGACCCCCTCCACAGGGGAGGGGGGGACAGAGGAGAAAAATAAAAGAAGCGGCAGATCAACTGGTCTAAAAAGGGAGTCTATTTAAAGGCTAGAGTATACAGGTGAGTTTTAAGGTGAGACTTAAATGCTTCTACTGAGGTAGCATCTCGAACTGTTACCGGGAGGGCATTCCAGAGTACTGGAGCCCGAAATGAAAACGCTCTATAGCCCGCAGACTTTTTTTGGGCTTTAGGAATCACTAATAAGCCGGAGTCTTTTGAAGGCAGATTTCTTGCCGGGACATATGGTACAATACAATCGGCAAGATAGGATGGAGCTAGACCGTGTAGTATTTTATACGTAAGTAGTAAAACCTTAAAGTCACATCTTAAGTGCACAGGAAGCCAGTGCAGGTGAGCCAGTACAGGTATATATGTATGTATATATGTATATAAAGGTATATACAGTATAGGTATATATGTATGTATATATGTATATAAAGGTATATACAGTATAGGTATATATGTATGTATATATGTATATAAAGGTATATACAGTACAGGTATATATGTATGTATATATGTATATAAAGGTATATACAGTACAGGTATATATGTATGTATATATGTATATAAAGGTATATACAGTACAGGCGTAATGTGATCAAACTTTTGTACCAACTGTAATCTTTTAATGCTAGACATGGGGAGACCCGAAAATAATACGTTACAGTAATCGAGGCGAGACGTAACAAACGCATGGATAATGATCTCGCCGTCTTTAGTGGACAAAATGGAGCGAATTTTAGCGATATTACGGACATTAAAGAAGGCCGTTTTAGTAACGCTTTTAATTTGTGACTCAAAGGAGAGAGTTGGGTCGAGCAGCAATCGTGTTCCCATGTTTAGTTTTAACAAATTTTTTTTTTTTTACTACTCCTCTCTGAGCTGCTACCTTACCGTGGTAGAGGAGTTTGCGTGTCCCAATGATCCTAGGAGCTATGTTGTCTGGGGGCTTTCATGCCCCCTGGTAGGGTCTCCCAAGACAAACAGGTCCTAGGTGAGGGATCAGACAAAGTGCAGCTCAAAGACTTCTATGGAATTACAACAAAATGAACTCAGATTTCCCTCGCCCGGACGTGGGTCACCGGGGCCCCGCTCTGGAGCCAGGCCCGGAGTTGGGGCACGATGGCGAGCGCCTGGTGGCCGGGCCTGTCCCCATGGGGCCCGGCCGGGCACAGCCCGAAGAGGCAACGTGGGTCATCCCTCCAATGGGCTCACCACTCATAGGAGGGGCCATAGAGGTCGGGTGCATTGTGAGCTGGGCGACAGCCGAAGGGAGGGCACTTGGCGGTCCGATCCTCGGCTACAGAAGCTAGCTCTTGGGACGTGGAACGTCACCTCACTGGGGGGGAAGGAGCCTGAGCTAGTCCGCGAGGTAGAGAAGTTCCGGCTGGATATAGTCGGACTCACCTCGACGCACAGCAAGGGCTCTGGAACCAGTTCTCTCGAGAGGGACTGGACCCTCTTCCACTCTGGCGTTGCCGGCAGTGAGAGGCGACGGGCTGGCGTGGCAATTCTGGTTTCCCCCCGGCTCAAAGCCTGCACGTTGGAGTTCAACCCAGTGGACGAGAGGGTAGCTTCCCTTCGCCTTCGGGTGGGGGGACGGGTCCTAACTGTTGTTTGTGCTTACGCACCAAACAGCAGTTCAGAATACCCACCCTTTTTGGGTACACTCGAGGGAGTACTGGAAAGTGCTCCTCCGGGTGATTCCCTTGTCCTACTGGGAGACTTCAACGCTCATGTTGGCAACGACAGTGAAACCTGGAGAGGCGTGATTGGGAAGAATGGTCGCCCGGATCTAAACCCGAGTGGTGTTTTGTTATTGGACTTTTGTGCTCGTCACGGATTGTCCATAACAAACACCATGTTCAAACATAAGGGTGTCCATATGTGCACTTGGCACCAGGACACCCTAGGCCGCAGTTCCATGATCGACTTTGTAGTTGTGTCATCGGATTTGCGGCCTCATGTTTTGGACACTCGGGTGAAGAGAGGGGCGGAGCTTTCTACCGATCACCACCTGGTGGTGAGTTGGCTGCGATGGTGGGGGAGGATGCCGGACAGACCTGGCAGGCCCAAACGCATTGTGAGGGTCTGCTGGGAACGTCTGGCAGAGTCTCCTGTCAGAGAGAGTTTCAATTCACACCTCCGGGAGAACTTTGAACATGTCACGAGGGAGGTGCGGGACATTGAGTCCGAGTGGACCATGTTCCGAACCTCTATTGTCGAGGCGGCTGATTGGAGCTGTGGCCGCAAGGTAGTTGGTGCTTGTCGTGGCGGTAATCCCAGAACCCGTTGGTGGACACCAGCAGTGAGGGATGCCGTCAAGCTGAAGAAGGAGTCCTATCGGGTTCTTTTGGCTCATAGGACTCCGGAGGCAGTGGACGGGTACCGACGGGCCAAGCGGTGTGCAGCTTTAGCGGTAGCGGAGGCAAAAAATCGGACATGGGAAGAGTTCGGGGAAGCCATGGAAAACGACTTCCGGACGGCTTCGAAGCGATTCTGGACCACCATACGGCGCCTCAGGAAGGGGAAGCAGTGCACTATCAACACCGTGTATGGTGCGGATGGTGTTCTGCTGACTTCGACTGCGGATGTTGTGGATCGGTGGAGGGAATACTTCGAAGACCTCCTCAATCCCACCAACACGTCTTTCTTTGAGGAAGCGGTGCCTGGGGAATCTGTGGTGGACTCTCCTATTTCTGGGGCTGAGGTCGCTGAGGTAGTTAAAAAGCTCCTCGGCGGCAAGGCCCCGGGGGTGGATGAGATCCGCCCGGAGTTCCTTAAGGCTCTGGATGCTGTGGGGCTGTCTTGGTTGACAAGACTCTGCAGCATCGCGTGGACATCGAGGGCGGTACCTCTGGATTGGCAGACCGGGGTGGTGGTCCCTCTCTTTAAGAAGGGGGACCGGAGGGTGTGTTCCAACTATCGTGGGATCACACTCCTCAGCCTTCCCGGTAAGGTTTATTCAGGTGTACTGGAGAGGAGGCTACGCCGGATAGTCGAACCTCGGATTCAGGAGGAACAGTGTGGTTTTCGTCCTGGTCGTGGAACCGTGGACCAGCTCTATACTCTCGGCAGGGTTCTTGAGGGTGCATGGGAGTTTGCCCAACCAGTCTACATGTGCTTTGTGGACTTGGAGAAGGCATTCGACCGTGTCCCTCGGGAAGTCCTGTGGGGAGTGCTCAGAGAGTATGGGGTACCGGACTGCCTTATTGTGGCAGTCCGCTCCCTGTATGATCAGTGCCAGAGCTTGGTCCGCATTGCTGGCAGTAAGTCGGACACGTTTCCAGTGAAGGTTGGACTCCGCCAAGGCTGTCCTTTGTCACCGATTCTGTTCATAACTTTTATGGACAGAATTTCTAGGCGCAGCCAAGGCGTTGAGGAGATCCGGTTTGGTGGCCACGGGATTAGGTCTCTGCTTTTTGCAGATGATGTGGTCCTGATGGCTTCATCTGGCCGGGATCTTCAGCTCTCACTGGATCGGTTCGCAGCCGAGTGTGAAGCGACCGGAATGAGAATCAGCACCTCCAAGTCCGAGTCCATGGTTCTCGCCCGGAAAAGGGTGGAGTGCCATTTCCGGGTTGGGGAAGAGACTCTGCCCCAAGTGGAGGAGTTCAAGTACCTAGGAGTCTTGTTCACGAGTGGGGGAAGAGTGGATCGTGAGATCGACAGGCGGATCGGTGCGGCGTCTTCAGTAATGCGGACGTTGTATCGATCCGTTGTGGTGAAGAAAGAGCTGAGCCAGAAGGCAAAGCTCTCAATTTACCGGTCGATCTACGTTCCCATCCTCACCTATGGTCATGAGCTCTGGGTCATGACCGAAAGGATAAGATCACGGGTACAAGCGGCCGAAAAGAGTTTCCTCTCTCCCTTAGAGATAGGGTGAGAAGCTCTGCCATCCGGGAGGAACTCAAAGTAAAGCCGCTGCTCCTCCACATGGAGAGGAGCCAGATGAGGTGGTTCGGGCATCTGGTCAGGATGCCACCCGAACGCCTCCCTAGGGAGGTGTTTAGGGCACGTCCAGCTGGTAGGAGGCCACGGGGAAGACCCAGGACACGTTGGGAAGACTATGTCTCCCGGCTGGCCTGGGAACGCCTCGGGATCCCCCGGGAAGAGCTAGACGAAGTGGCTGGAGAGAGGGAAGTCTGGGCTTCCTTGCTTAGGCTGCTGCCCCCGCGACCCGACCTCGGATAAGCGGAAGATGATGGATGGATGGATGGAATTTTTACTAATTTTTTTTAATCTAGTCTGCACTTTGTGTTTGTTGCGATCCGTGACTCGGATCTTCAAATATTATTGTTTATTTTTCCATCTTTGTTCTCATTCTCCGTCTGATCCGTTTATTTCCCGTTTAGTCCATCACCATGGTTACTTATTAGTTTCAGCTGTTACTCCCGGTTCCTGCACACCTGTTCACTGCTAATTACCTTCCCTTTATAAGCCAGCCTCTTCTGTTTATTCTTTCTGGGACTCTAATTTGCTCACATGCAACAAGTAACGTCAGGTATGTTTTCTCGCTAGCTCATTAGCTAAGCCACTTTGTTGTCATCTTTAGCTCACATGCTAATCATCTTTGTTTTCATTTTTTGTGCCATCGTGCCAAATTTTAGTTCTTTATATTTCCTAGCTTTCACGCTAGCGTCTTTTGTTTCCCTTTTTATTAGCTCCAGTGTTTGTGTTCAGAGCTCACTTTTTGTTAATACATTTGTTAGATCTTACCTTTGTTGTGTTCTTCGTTTGACGCATCCTCGAGGGAATCGAACCCGGTACCACGATGCCGAACCGGCGTTACAGTGTTGTTATTATTATTGGCTTTTATCTAGTTTGTACTTTGTATTATTTCTATTATCATTATTATTGACTCATCTTTGCCTTATTCTATTTCTTCATTTTCCTATTTTAATGATGTTGGATCTGTGTTGTTGTTGTTGTTGGGGACAAGTGTTGTAAATTAAATTAAAACACTATGATGCATACATTGGATAACTGTTTCAGATGTGAAGTGAAGTGAATTATATTTATATAGCGCTTTTTCTCTAGTGACTCAAAGCGCTTTACATAGTGAAACCCAATATCTAAGTTACATTTAAAGCAGTGTGGGTGGCACTGGGAGCAGGTGGGTCAAGTGTCTTGCCCAAGGACACAACGGCAGTGACTAGGATGGCACAAGCAGGAATCGAACCTGCAACCCCCAAGTTGCTGACACGGCCACTCTACCAACCGAGCTATACCGCCCTACGTCTATGTTTTTTGTATCTGTCCCTATTTCAAATAAACCTTAATAATAATAATAATAACTAAATGTGGGCAAGACTGGCATATGTTGACAGAGACAGGAGCTGGAGTGGGGGCATCCAATCTCTTCGCCTCCAAGTAAGCTTTCCTTTCTTCCTTGATTTATTTCTGTAGGTCAGCAAGCGCCAAACCTTTAATTTGCTCCTCTCGGGCCGCTGTTTAAACATCAGGAATATTTTGGAGCAGTTGAAGCCCATGCGATCGCCGAGAGGAACGACGTGATGAAGCAGATGACTGGCACCCTGGCACACTTCTAGCTCTGGTTCACTGTGTTGTCCTCCTGGTCGTGAGGAGATTTGGGCAGCAGGCAGTTGAAAGGGAAGGAGGGTGACATCGTAAGGAGCCAAATGCAGTGGTAGTGGAATGTCTCTCTTTGGTCTGACAGAGGGCTGCTGATCAGCAGGTGATGACTCCATAGTGTCTGATGGTGGAACTCTCTCCGGCTCGAAGGACCAATGTAAGGAAGGGATAGTAGTTCTTTTAGAGTTGGGACACGATGGACAGATTCCGGCCAGAGAATCATTTAATCGTTGCTGAAAGGTAGACGTGAATGTGTGTGTTTGTGTGTGGTATTTAGTCGTCAAGGCACACAATGCTGGCTGCCACCATTCATCGAAAACGGGCTATACTGACAAAGACCTGCTTAAAAGGGGAAATGACGTCACATATTGACATTACAACTTAAAGGCACAGGAACATTACAGAACTGATTAACGGCACACAATAGGCTTTCGGACGGGTAAAATCATGGCAAAATAAGTTAAAAATACGACTATGACAACTTCAGATTGTTTTCTTTATTTTACTTCGGCCCAAAACAGAACAAGCACATTCTGAAAATGTACATAGTACAAATAATCATCCTGACAAAACACTTCAAAGTAAGTTAAACATTTAGAGGAAACAAAGGGTGCATTTTCAGAAACACCTTGAAGAACACAATGACCTTAGACTTAATCGCAGTCTTTGTACAAAGAAATTAAACTTTAAGTCACAGCCCATCTAGAATTGAACAAAAAACTAAATAAAGCTTGAATGAAAGCTATTCTATGTATCAACTACCTCATTTGTCATTTCCACATATTAATCCTGTGCTAACTCAACAAACCATACACACTGAGGTAGAAACTATTGAAAAGTATTGAGTTACTTCTTGCCTTTTAGACATAATGTGTATTGACAGAAAAATAAAAGCAGTGCAATGTGTGAACAATTTCAACAAAGCCCAAATAAAAAGTTGAAAGAGTGACAGTATTGCAGTAAATCACACACTGTTCACTTTCTTTACATTTGCACAGAAGACAATCATTTTCACAGAACTATATCAGTGTGCAGTGTCTCATGCTGCATTTGAAGTGGGGTTACTGATTGATTATTTTACTCCTCTTTTACGTTGGCTGGAGGGGGAGGAGTCACAGCCCCGCTTTACCGTGTACCTCTTGCTTGGTATACTTGCTCGCCTCGGTATAAACTATTTGCTTGCCTAACAGAATTGCTATTGCGACATCCAGTGGACACAATTAGAAAAGCAGTTTCTTTCATTAAAAAATGCAGCTGAATTTTACACTTTGCAAACTCATCTAGCGGGCCGGATTGAACCTGTTATGCCCGAATGTCGAGGGAGGTGGGGGTTGGGTTGTGGGTGTTGGGGGTTAATTGTTCACATGTCTCTGATTTGCACATCAATCAGTCTGAGGAGCAAAAATTGGCAATTTGTTATGCAAACAGTTACCCAGCATCACTTATGTGTCAGCTTCAATTTTGATACATTTCAACTTTACCGTGACAAACAGTGTAGTGCAGGTTTTTGAGCGTGCACAAACTTGACACATGAGGCCCCAGGTCCCTGGACTGAAGAAGGAGTAACCAAGCACTTGAAGCATCATCTATCTTACAGTTCAGGAAGGTTTCAGATACAGAGAAGACATGGGGTCATGAGTGGATAAGATTATACTCTAAATAATCCAAGTTTGTATGAATAGCTCAGATATTTGTGAAAGAAGCAGTGAGGAGGTCCTGGGTAGGGTGGATGTCGCCACATATGAGCAACATACCACAAACTAAACAGCTAATTGGTCATTTTCCCTTGTGTGTTCTCATGTGTTTTGCTGCGTCTGCTTTATGTGTGAACCTTTTACAGCACACTGAACAACTAAATGGTTTTTCACCTGTGTGTGTTCTCATGTGTTCAGTCAAACGTCTCTTCATAGAAAAGTTTTCACCACAAATCGAACAGTTAAATGGTTTTACACCTGTGTGTGTTCTCATGTGTTGAGTCAAACGGCAATTTCGAGAAAAGATTTTGCCACAAACTGAACAATTAAATAGTTTGTCACCTGTGTGTGTTCTCATGTGTTGATTCAAAGAAGTATTTTGAGAATAGATTTTGCCACAAACTAAACATTTAAATGGTTTCTCACCTGTGTGTGTTCTCATGTGTTGAGTCAAACGGCAATTTCGATAAAAACTTTTGCCACAAAATGAACAATTAAATGGTTTTTCACCTGTGTGCGTTCTCATGTGTTGACTCAAATTGCTATTGTGAGAAAAACTTTTGCCACAAACTGAACAATCAAATGGTTTTTCACCTGTGTGTGTTATCATGTGTTGAGTCAAATGGACATTTTGAGAAAAGCTTTTGCCACAAACTGAACAATTAAATGGTTTTTCACCTGTGTGTGTTCTCATGTGTTGAGTCAAAGAGCCATTTTGAGAAAAGCTTTTTTCACAAACTGAACAAATAAAAGGTTTTTCACCTGTGTGTATTCTCATGTGTTGAGTCAAAGAGCTATTTTGAGAAAAGCTTTTTCCACAAACAGAACAATTAAAAGGTTTTTCACCTGTGTGTGTTCTCATGTGTCCAGTCAAACAGCTATTTTTAGTAAAACTTTCAGCACAAACTGAGCATCTCAAACATTTTTCACCTCTCTTCTTCGAAGAGCATTCAGAGTGTTTGTTGTCAGTGTGAGTCCTCATATCACCTTCACAGTCTGTATCGCTGCTCAAAGTTACTTCAACCTCGTCTTCAGTCTCACTATCTGATAGTGGAGCTAAGAGGTTGTCTACTTGTGGTTTCTCTTCATCATCTTCAGTCTTCACAGAGACAACAGTCAGTTGCAACTTGGAGTAATCAGCTTCCTCTCGTCCTAGAAGACACTCTCCCTCCTGAGTGATGCAGAGTTCCTCCTCTTCCTTTTTAATGCAGGGTGGTTGTGGAGTCTCCTGCTTCAAAGTGGAGCTCCCCCCTGACTGAGGGGAAACTTTTTCGGGATTACCGATCAGCTGCTGGATGTCTGCAAGACACAAACAACAAAAACACATGTTCTTCTATGTACTGTATGTGTGTGTAGTAGGGTTGTACAGTATACTGCTACTAATAAAGCATTGTGGTACTAATCAATTGAAGTTGGTACTACACCACCTTTGAAAAGTACCGCTACCGTTCTTTCATCTGAATGCTGCTGTGTGGCGGTGACTACAGAGCCGAGGCGCATGATGTTGAGTGTGTCAAAACGCACACACAAAGTGCATACAAGCAATAACATCGTGGAGAGGAAGAAAGGCAACAAAGGACAATTCTACTGGTTAATAAAGAAGGTGTGTGAAGTGCAATATGGAGGTATTTGGGCTTCTAAACTAACAATAAAGGTGACACTTTAAAGGGGAACATTATCACAATTTCATAAGGGTTAAAACCAATAAAAATCAGTTCCCAGTAGCTTTTTTTATATTTTGAAGTTTTTTTCAAAATTTTACCCGTCCCGAACATCCCTAAAAAAAGCTTTAAAGTGCCTTTTTTTTGCTATCTTCGAAGCCACTGTCCATTTCCCTGTGACGTCACACAGTGCTGCCAATACAAACAAACACTGGCGAATACCACAGCAAGATATAGTGACATTAACTCAGATTCAGACTCGGATTTCAGCGGCTTAAGCGATTCAACAGATTACGTATGTATTGAAATGGATGGTTGGAGTATGGAGGCAGATAGTGAAAATGAAATTGAATAAGAAGCTATTGACGCTATTCGGCCAGGTTTGCATTAGCATCGCCGGTAAAATATGTGGACCAAACGATCAGGACTTTCGCATTGACACTGGAGCAACTTAAATATGTCGATTGGTAAGTGTTTGTTTGGCATAAAATGTGGTTGGAAGGAAACGCTGGATGTAAATATAGTTTCAAATGTACATACAGCTAGCGTAAATAGCTTCTTAGCATCGATTAGCTGGCAGTCACGTTGCGACCAAATATGTCTGATTAGCACATAAGTCAACAACATCAACAAAACTCACCTTTGTGATTTCGTTGACTTTATTGTTGCAAATGCATCTGCAGGTTATCCATACATCTCTGTGCCATGTCTGCCTTAGCATCTCCGCTAAAATGTGCAGACACTCCGGCACATTCAATGGGGGTCTGGCGGCAGATTTCTTGCCACTTTTGCATCTTCGGACCAGTGGTGCAACTTGAATCCCTCCCTGTTAGTGTTGTTACACCCTCCGACAACACACCGACGAGGCATGATGTCTCCAAGGTTCCAAAAAATAGTCAAAAAAACTGAAAATAACAGAGCTGAGACGCGGTGTTTGTAATGTGTTTGAGAAAATGAAAATGGCGGCTTGATTACCTAGGTGACGTCACGTTCTGACGTCATTGCTCCGAGAGCGATAAACAGAAAGGCGTTTCATTCGTCAAAATTAACCCATTTAGAGTTCGGAAATAGGTTAAAAAAATATATGGTCTTTTTTCTGCAACATCAAGGTATATATTGACGCTTACATAGGTCTGGTGTTAATGTTCCTGTGGAAAGGGGCGTGTCCTACGCGTCCCCTGCGGGCGGGGCATGTGCTGCAGCCGGTCATGAAGCAGCAACCAGGTGAGCAGATACCTCAACTGGGACGAGTTATCTAATCACCTGTTCCCTTTATCAGCAGCGCTGGAGACCATGAGCGGGCCCTGGCAGAGAGAGGGCGAATGCCAGACACGAGAGAGCAGGAGTGCAACACTCTGCATATGTTGGTGATTGGAGCCGAAAGGTGAATATTATGATGCATATTGGACCTGATGCAAAACAGGAAAAGACTGGTGAACATTTAAGTTTGTGTAAAACAGTAAGAGACTGATGAACATTGGAATTGTGAAGAAACATTAAATGTGTTGTAAACTACTGCGCCAAAGTGTGGTGTTTCTTGTGACGCAGCGAGATGTTTACAGTTCCCCTTTGAACAGGGAACCGTGTTTTGTCTTTAATAAAAGTGGTTTACCTGCTACATGGCTTATCTGTGTACATTTATCCATAGTTTTGTTTTTAGTATTTAATAATTGTATCTTTCTTAAGTTACAGACCAGGAGTGGCATATCTCGGGCAAAAAGAACATAGCAGACCCGTTATCACGTCTACTAGGAAACAGCGTACTGAAATAGAAACATGCACACGGAGAACCCGCAGCAGTACCTGGGTACCGAGAGCGACAGAGAGCGAGCCGAAGACAGCGACGACGCGGCCGGTTGAAAGCGAGCGAGGAGATAGCAGGAGGGAAGGAGCTGAAAAGCGACCCGATCTGAAGACAAAGCTTATTTGAAAAAATAAACAAGAGTCAAACCTGCTCGAAAGAGATGCCGTTCCTTGATGGTCCGTGGAACTCGCAAGATGACGGCAAGAGTCTGTCACATTTGGCGCCCAACGCGGAAGGACCATCGGAGGTGAGGAAGGACGATTTCCTCTGGGCGCTCGTTGGCGCGTTCACCGACCTGGTGGCAGGCAGCCGGCAGCCGCTCAAGGAGTCCCACCAACAATTGCGGCTCCTACAGGTACTGGCGGACCAGGTGCGGGGAGGCGGCGAGTGCTCCCCCCAATGAAGAGGACGAAGAGGTGTCAGAGGAAGAGGACAGCAATGAGGTCTTGGCTGAAGCGTCACACCTGGAAGACTGTGCTGGTGAGGCTGCAGTGGCGTCTGCAGACCAGCAGGGCGAGTTGTCGGCTAAAGAGAGGGAGGACGAGCTCGCCTCGGGGAAAGAAATGGTGATGGTGGAAGAAAAAGACGAAGAAGAAGATGATGATGATGTGATGATAAATCAGATGATGATGAAGAAAAAGATGTTGAGGATGATGATGATGAATCAGAACATGATGATGATGAAGAAGAACATGATGATGATGATGATGAAGACAAAGAAGACAAAGACGAAATGGAAGAAGAAAATGATGAGAAAACAGGTGGCCGTGGCAGTCTTCATTTCCCGCCCCTTAAAAAAAAGGAGGGGGGAGTACGCTCAGCCCGGCTTGCGTCTGGCGATGGAGGTATGTGGTGAGGCGGAGCCGGCGAACGAGCTGCCGGGTGGGGCACGCTGGAGCCCGGACCAAGATGGCGGCGAGGAGGCGGAGGATACAGCCGAGCGGAGAGGCGGGGCGTGCCGGGAGCGACGCCGCAATCATGTGCAGGTGCGTGGCTTGCACACTTGGACACAATCAATGAATCTCCTCTGGCTGTATAATAGGGAAGCAGCGGAAGAGGACGAGGCAGAAGGTGTAGGAGACTCCGCAGCAGTACCTGACGAGCGAAAACAACTGAGAGCAAGACCATGACGAAGAGGGCGGCTGAAAAGCAACGGAGGAGCGAGCAGCAGAGAAGGAGCTGAAAAGCGACCAGACCTGAGGACAAGCTGTTATTGAAAAATAAAGCGAGTCAAACCTGCTCGAAAGAAATGTCCTTCCTTGATGGTCCGTGGAACCCGCACGACGACGGCAAGAGTCCGTCACATTCAATTTAAAATGTTTAATGTGGAAAATATTGCATATATTGTGGGGTTGGCATACAAAAACATCAACGTTTTCTTTGACAAAAGAGCATAAAAAAACTAAAAAATAGTTAAAACGTAAAAATCAACAGATATATCTGAAGTTGATCTCGTAACTTAAGTGTTCCATCCATCCATTTTCTACCGCTTATTCCCTTTTGGGGTCGCGGGGGGCGCTGGCGCCTATCTCAGCTACAATCGGGCGGAAGGCGGAGTACACCCTGGACAAATCGCTACATCATCGCAGGGTCAACACAGATAGACAGACAACATTCACACTCACATTCACACACTAGGGACCATTTAGTGTTGCCAATCAACCTATCCCCAGGTGCATGTCTTTGGAGGTGGGAGGGGCCTATCCCCAGGTGCATGTCTTTGGAAGTGGGAGGAAGCCGGAGTACCCGGAGGGAACCCACGCATTCACGGGGAGAACATGCAAACTCCACACAGAAAGATCCCGAGCCTGGGATTGAACCCAGGACTGCAGGACCTTCGTATTGTGAGGCAGACGCACTAACCCCTCTTCCACCGTGAAGCCCAACTTAAGTGTTGAAAGTTAAAAAAAACTTAGTGAAGTGAGGCAAAGTATATTTATATAGCACTTTTTCTCTAGTGACTCAAAGCGCTTTACATAGTGAAACCCAATATTTAAGTTTCATTTAAACCAGTGTGGGTGGCACTGGGAGCAGGTGGGTGAAGTGTCTTGCCCAAGGACACTACGGCAGAGACTAGGATGGCGGGTGCAGGGATCGAACCTGAAACCCTAAAGTTGCTGGCACAGCCACTCTACCAACCGAGCTATACCACCAAAGAAAAATGCATCTCTTTATGAGTGGGGCACCTTTTGGATCCCACATTTATTTAATGGGATTTTATTTATCTTGTCACTGTGATTACTCAAAAATAATAAGGAATTAAAATCAATGGTGTCCTGCATTATTGATCTTTTTAAGGCTCTAATGACTTCACATCAAACATTGCTTTCTGAATGTTTTGGGCAGTGGGGGAAATACTGCATATTTCAGGTTTACTATAAAAAGCAAAGTTGTCTTTGACAGACTAGGCATAAAACCTTTTTTTGCTAGGTTTACTATATATTAACCTGAAGTTGATATATTGTGGAGATTTACTGTAAGCGTTAAAGGCCAACTGAAATGAGATTTTCTTATTTAAACGGGGATAGCAGGTCCATTCTATGTGTCATCATTTCACAATATTGCCATATTTTTGCTGAAAGGATTTAGTAGAGAACATTGACGATAAAGTTCACAACCTTTGGTTGCTAATAAAAAAGCCTTGCCTGTACCGGAAGTAGCAGACGATGTGCGCGTGATGTCACGGGTTGTAGGGCTCCTCACATCCTCACATTGTTTATAATCATAGCCACCAGCAGCAAGAGCTATTCGGACAGAGAAAGCGACCATTTCCCCATTAATTTGAGAGAGGATGAAACATTCGTGGATGAGGAAATTTAGAGTGAAGGACTAGAAAAGAAAAAAAGGCGATTGCAGTGAGAGCGATTCAGATGTTATTAGACACATTTACTAGGATAATTCTGGAAAATCCCTTATCCGCCTATTGTTTTGGTGAGATTATACAGTACCTAAAGTCGGAGGGGTGTGGCCACGGGTGTGTAGACGCCAGAGTCTCTGAGAGAATCAAGTCACGCGCTGCAGCAGTACAAAACTCCGCTTGTGTCTCCGGTAAGACCACAATTTTCTCACCGAAAACTGCCGGTAGACATGTGGTCAGGATCCATGTTCGCTTGACCGCTCTGATCCACAGTAAAGCTTCACATTCAGGAAATTTAAACAAGGAAACACCGTGTGTTTGTGTGGCTAAAGGCTAAAACAGGGGCGTCACTAGACCTAATACTGGGGCACACCTGGGGCACAAATCATTCATGTGAGCGTGCAAAGCGCGCAAGCAAAAATATTTTTAGCACTTATTTATCATAAAATATACATAAATAGTGCTTTAAACTATGAAATCATATCAGATGATGTTGTATGGATCTTTGATGAACCACCTGAAATTAACTCATGCATTTCACCTACTTGTGCACTTTTTTACTCCAAACTTCAAAACTGCTACTGGTAAAAGCAAAAAGGAAGAGCAATGAATCTTTTTCAAATATATATTGCAGTAATCATCTGCAAATTTAACATCTACAAAAGTAAAACAAAAAATAAAGCACCCCTACATCTCTGGGTTCTTTTATATTATTTAATTTCCATTTATGGCAATGTGGCTAATCCTATTTCAGATACACAAAACTATAAGATATATACAAAACAATAAAGCCACAGTAGTAGAATAAATAAACAACTGTTGTGTGTCTGTTCAGGGAATCATTTTCTGAGAAGTAAACTGTAACGTCTCCTTTTCATTTTTGCAAAGTGGTCAATCACTCTGGACAGACATGCAAATATTACAGTAACTGTTATACAGTTGACCAGTGGTTCCCAACTGCTGGGTCGCGACATAAAAGTGGATTGTGTGTCATTTTCAGTCACATGTGTGCATGAAAAAAAAAAGTTTAGGGAGAGAAAAAAATCAAATTGTGGCAACAAAACCAGATTATTTTAGCCTTTTTTCTAGTGACTATTAGTGAGTATTTTAGCAAAAGGCAAAGCGACTAACAAGTTGGAGGAGGACTCAGGACAGACATGGAAATATATTTAAAAACAATCTAAATGGGGCAACAAAACCCGATATTTTCAGCCATCTTTCTGAAAACAAATACAGAAATGTTACTATTTTTTCTGGAAACAAAAGCAGATGCTTTAGCTGTAGCCATTTTTCTGCTGACAAAACAAGATTATTTTAGTCAAAGTTGCACCGATTAACAAGACAAGTCTACCGGCAAGGACAAGTCACAGGTGGAACAAATCCTCAGTGCTGAACTCCTCAATATTTGCACCTGGCTGGCTGACAACAAGCTATCCATACACTTAGGTAAAACGGAATCCATCCTATTTGGGTCCCATATCAAACTTAAGAAGGTCAGTGACTTGACTATAAAAGTGGGTGACATTGTTATCACCAGGAAGGATGAGATCACCTACTTAGGTTCCATTCTAGAGGCTAATCTTTCCTGTGATAAAATGGCAACCAAGGTGATCAAAAAGGTCAACCAAAGAACAAGATTCCTCTACAGAATCTCCTCTCTGGTCAACAAAAACACCTTGAGGATTCTAGCGGGAACTCTCATTCAACAATTCTTCGATTACGCTTGCACCTCCTGGTACCCCAGCACCTCCAAAACCCTCAAATCTAGACTCCAAACATCCCAAAACAAGCTAGTCCGGTTACTTTTAGACCTCCACCCTAGATCACACCTCAATCCAACCCACTTCTCCAAAGTGGGCTGGCTCAGGGTGGAGGACAGAGTCAAACAACTTGCACTGAGCCTAGTCTATAAAATCCGCTACACCTCCCTGATACCGAAGTACATGTCAAACTACTTCCTTAACGTAAATGACCGCCATAACCACAACACCAGGGGGAGCTCCACAAACCACGTTAAACCCAGATTTCGATCTAACAAAGGTCTTAACTCATTCTCTTTCTATGCCACATCAATGTGGAATGCACTCCCAACAGGTATAAAAGTAAGTGCATCTCTATATTCCTTCAAAAGCGCTCTAAAACAACACCTCCAGGCAACTTCAACACTTTACTAATACCCTCCTCCATTCACATCCCATCTCCCCGGATTATAAACAACTCAAATGTACTTCTAATGTATATACTTGTTCTTATGCTATGTGAACTCACTATGTTCTCTGCTGGCTGTACATATCCTACTAAATAAGACCTACACTGTTTCAATGTCCACATTTCTCTGTTGATGCAATTGTTGATGACTGAAGTACTGATATCAACCAAAGCTCCTCATCCCACCCCCCGGATTGTAAATAATGTAAATAATTCAATGTATATACTATGATGATTAACTTGTGTGATGACTGTATTATGTTGATAGTATATATTTGTACCATGAATTGATTAACGTGGACCCCGACTTAAACAAGTTGAAAAACTTATTGGGGTGTTACCATTTAGTGGTCAATTGTACGGAATATGTACTGTACTGTGCAATCTACTAATAAAAGTTTCAATCAATCAATCAATCAATACTGTGCTATTTTTCTGTGAAATAAACTTGAATGATTTAAAAATTTGGCTCACGACTTGATGATATGGAAAAATGTTTTTCTTCCTGAAGATAAAGCATTTGAGAAGCACTCAACTCACACATGCTGACTCCAAATCATCATTGATGCAGAAGCAGCAGACAATAACCAACATTATGTTTCATGTTCACTGGAAATTCCCCCGACAGCTCATACAGCAAATGAATATGTTAGCTAACTTAGCATCAACTTAAGACAATGATGTTGCCTAGCTAGCTAGGACTTCACTTACATCTCTCATTCTTTGCTGCTTCTTCCCTGCTGCGGGCCAATAACTTTCTTAAATCCATCTAGGAGTTACAGTTTGAGTCAAATCAAAATCAAAATAATGTAATTAACAAATTGTTGTTGACTAACATTACCTACCTCACGCAGTGATTCTCATTCTCTCTCTCTCTCTTTCTCTCTCTCTCTCAACTGAAGTCTCGATCCACATGTGAATAAGTTAGTTAGCCATGTGCTCATTGTTAGTGGAGTGACTACAGTAGCAATCAATGACCATACTAAGTAGTATGTGCGCTGTTGTCTATGTTATGTAGACTTAAAACTCTGAAGCGTTTTTTTTTTTATTGGTGAAATTTTTACTGGGGCACTGCAGATCAACAGTGGGGCACGTGCCCCAGTGAAATATGTCTGGCGACGCCCCTGGGCTAAAAGCTTCCCACCTCCAACTTTCTACTTTTGACTTCTCTATTATTGATTGAACAAATTGCAAAAGATTCAGCAACACAGATTTCCAGAATACTGTGTAATCATGCGATTAAAGCACACTACTTATAACTTGGATCGGGCTGGAACATAATGTCCGCTACAACCCGAGACGTCAAACGCACGTGTCATCATACGGCGACGTTTTCAACACGACACTTTGCGGGAAATTTTAAATTGCAATTTAGTAAACTAAAGCGGCCGTATTGGCATGTGTTGCAATGTTAATATTTCATCATTGATATATAAACTATCAGACTGTGTGGTCACTAGTAGTGGCTTTCAGTAGGCCTTTCAATTTAAAAAAAATAATAATAATTTGACTTGTTTTTAACATTTGAATGACTTAGACCAGGGGTGCCCACACTTTTTCTGCAGGCGAGCTACTTTTCAATTGACCAACTCGAGGGGATCTACCTCATTTATATATATCATTTATATTTATTTATTTATGAAAGAGACATTTTTGTAAACAAGTTAAATGTGTTTAATGATAATACAAGCATGTGTAACACATATAGATGTCTTTCTTTCACAAAGACAAGAATATAAGTTGGTGTATTACCTGATTCTGATGACTTGCATTGATTGGAATCAGACAGTAATGATGATAACGCCCACATTTTCAAATGGAGGAGAAAAAAAGTTGTCCTTTCTGTACAATACCACATGAAAGTGGTTGGTTTTTGGCATCTAATTCATCCAGCTTCCATACACTTTACAAGAAAAACATTGGCGGCAAATTCCGTAGCTTGCTTGATTGACATTCACGGCACCCGAGGGTCTTGTGAGATGACGCTGGCTGCTGCCAGTTCATTATTATGAAAAAATGACAGAGAGGAAGGCGAGAAACACTTTTTATTTCAACAGACTTTCGCGCCGTCCCTTCCGTCAAAACTCTAAAGGCCGACTGCACATTTCCTATCTTCACAATAAAAGCCCTGCTTCATGCTGCCTGCGCTAACAAAATAAGAGTCTCGGAAAGCTGGCGTGCACAAGTGATGTGCACGCCAGCTTTCTGAGGGATCGCTTGTGCACGCCAGTTTTCCGAGACTCTGTATTTAGTTAGCGCAGGCAGCATGAAGCAGGGCTTTTATTGTGAAGATAGGAAATGTGCAGTCGGCCTTTAGAGTTTTGACGGAAGGTACGGCGCGAGAGTCTGTTGAAATAAAAAGTGTTTCTCGCCTTCCTCTCGGTCATATTTTCATAATAATGATCTTGCAGCAGCCAGCGTCATCTCACAAGACCCTCCGGTACCGTGAATGTCATTTAAGTGACGTCTTGGTGAAGATTGATGATCACTCATTTTTAGGTCTATTTTTTTTAAAAGCCTGGCTGGAGATCGACTGACACACCCCCCGCGGTCGACTGGTAGCTCGCCATCGACGTAATGGGCACCCCTGACTTAGACCATGGGTGTCAAACTCTGGACCGCGGGCCAAATTTGGCCCGCCATGCAATTTCATTTGGCCCTTGAGGCAATATCAAATTAACATTAGAGCTGGCCCGCCGGTGTTATACAGTGGGGGTGCGGCTGTAACACCGCATTCACCGCTAATATTCATACTTGCCAACCCTCCCGATTTTCCCGGGAGACTTCTGAAGTTCAGTGCCCCTCCCGAAAATCTCTCTGGGCAACCATTCTCCCGAATACCTCCCGATTTCCACCCGGACAACAATATTGGGGGCCGTGCCTTTAACGTTCTCTAAAACCTGTCGTCACGTCCGCTTATCCCACATACAAACAGCTTCATAATATAAGCGGCTTACAAACACTCATAAGTGAATGCAATGCATACTTGGTCAACAGCCATACAGGTGACACTTGAGGGTGGCCGTATAAACAACTTTAACACTGTTACAAATATGTGCCACACTGTGAACCCACACCAAACAAGAATGACAAACACATTTCGGGAGAACATCCGAACATCTGTTCTACATGGTAGTGTGCTGGGGGGGCAGTACATCTAAGAAGGACAGCTCCAGACTTGAGAAACTGATCAGGCGGGCCGGTTCTACAATGGGAATGAAACTGGACACACTGGTGACGGTGGCAGAGAAGAGGACTGTTGACAAACTAGTGAGCATCCTGGATGATGCCAGTCACCCTCTGCATAGTGTTATCAGTAGCCAGAGGAGCCTGTTCAGTTCTAGACTGCTTCATCCCAAGTGCAGGACTAATAGACTCAAGAACTCCTTTGTCCCACACGCCATTAGACTGTACAACTCCTCTCTGGGGCGGGGGGCAGGGGGGTACTAGGATGACAGGGGATGCAAAACAATAACAGTGCAATACGTTTTCATAACATGGTCACTACTGCCTACTTTGTCTTGTTATATTCTTATTTTACTGTTATATTGTTATTCCCATTGTTTTTATTCTTTTTGTAATATTTCTCTATTTTGTTTCCTTTTAAACCCCCATTATTTACTTTTTACTCTTTTTTAAATTGATCTCAACTCTGTACACTGCTGCTGGAATTTTAATTTTCCTGAAGGAACTCTCCTGAAGGAATCAATAAAGTACTATCTATCCATCTACCGTAACACAACAGAACAAATACCCAGAACCCCTTGCAGCACTAACTCTTCCGGGACACTACAATACACGCTACCACCTAAAAGGTTAATTTGTTCAACCTTGGCCCGCGGCTTTGTTCAGTTTTAAATGTTGGCCCACACTGTATTTGAGTTTGACACTCCTGACTTAGTGAAGTGAATTATATTTATATAGCGCTTTTTCTCTAGTGACTCAAAGCGCTTCACATAGTGAAACCCAATATCTAATTTTTACATTTAAACCAGTGTGGGTGGCACTGGGAGCAGGTGGGTAAAGTGTCTTGCCCAAAGACACAACGGCAGTGACTGGGATGGCAGAAGCGGGGATCGAACCTGCAACCCTCAAGTTGCTGGCACGGCCGCTCTACCGAACCTGCAACCCTCAAGTTGCTGGCACGGCCGCTCTACCAACCGAGCTATACCGCCCTTTATGGTCCCCGGTAATACTAAAGGTAAAAACAAATACAAATTAAATCCATATATTTTGTTATGAGTTGTAAATGAAAAATATCAAAATGCCCCCCGCATGTTTTAATTGTTGACTGATTGAAACTTTTATTAGTAGATTGCACAGTACAGTACACATTCCGTACAATTGACCACTAAATGGTGAAACAATAATACGTTTTAGAACTTGTTTAACTCGGGGTCCACGTTTCCATGTGCAGCCCTCAGTTGAAAAAGTTTGGACACCCCTGATATCGGCAAAACCGAGAACATAACACCGTGTCAAATAACAAGTAGGATGGTCTTTTTTTCCAATCATACGCTCACTCATCCATTTAACTGTTACAGGCTCAAGAATTCGCATGGCCGGTCAGTTGTTTTTTTTTACGATGACATTTTTATGATCGTGCCAAGACTTAATTGAAATTGGATTTTAAAAATCGGATTAATTGTCCAGCCCTAATTTACTCTAAAATCAATCGGATAACTTGATGGACTCGATGAATAACTTAGCTTAGTAATGCTGGCAGATGTGTTTTTAAATGTGGAGTTTGCCAAACATAGGAAGCAGTTGTTTTGCTCTTCCACTTTCTTCATGTGACTTTTGCATTCTTTCATCTCCTCTGATGTGAACTCCACGCCTTCTTCAAGCTAACAGACATGGCGGCTCTTTCTTTACATTCTTCAACGAGGTCGGCTCATTTCACATTTTAAGGGCTTGTATTCAAACAGATTTCCAATGACAAAACGTCAACTCACTCACCTTCATCTTCTGTCTTTATCTCCGTTGGTGATTTGCTGGAAGTTTCTGATTCCCTTTCAGTTTCTCTTTGACATGACGTCGCCATCTTAGCATAGCAGTAGTCGTCCATCTTCTATCACGTCTTCAATCTTCACTTCAGGTAACACTCCAAACTCAATTCGATACGAATTGAGATGTTTCTTGCTATGTTTGCTGTGAATCATATGACTTTAAGATCGTGATTTCGAAGGATCTCAACAACAACAACAACAACAACAACAACAACAACAACAAAAAACACAGCCTGCGGTCTTTATCTTTTTGCTTGGCTTTACGTACATTTGCGCATGCGCTAGAAGTCAGCAACTTCCGTTTCCTACTCCATAGCAGTTGTTTTTCAAAATAAAGGCATTTTAATCTTGTTTTAAAACAATGATTTGCAAAAATATCTAACATCAAATAATCTGCAACGACTCTTTGAAAATTATATATATATATATATATATATATATATATATATATATATATATATATATATATATATATGTAACGGGTATAAAAAAATACTTTATTTATTTGAGTGAAATTCCTGCTAAAATATGTACATTGTTTTGTAATGCAATGAGGTCCAATTGCGCCATCTGCTGGTACCTGAAAATCTATAAATATGACCGGAAACCGGGAGCTATTAGCAGACTTCCTGCACTCTGCTAATGGTAAGACATGTTCCGATATTGCTCCGCAAAGTATTGTAAATGACACTAAAGCTAACGTAATATTCATTGTAAGATACACAGTTATTTAACAGCAGTTGAAATGTTATGTTGTGGAATCTTTGTTTTGAATTAGTTGTTGCTCACCTTAGATGTACTACTATGTTGCACTGAAGTCCATATTATTAGTTGTTGCTCACCTTAGATGTACTACTATGTTGCACTGAAGTCCATATTATTAGTTGTTGCTCACCTTAGATGTACTACTATGTTGCACTGAAGTCCATATTATTAGTTGTTGCTCACCTTAGATGTACTACTATGTTGCACTGAAGTCCATATTATTAGTTGTTGCTCACCTTAGATGTACTACTATGTTGCACTGAAGTCCATATTATTAGTTGTTGCTCACATTAGATGTACTACTATGTTGCACTGAAGTCCATATTATTAGTTGTTGCTCACCTTAGATGTACTACTATGTTGCACTGAAGTCCATATTATTAGTTGTTGCTCACCTTAGATGTACTACTATGTTGCACTGAAGTCCATATTATTAGTTGTTGCTCACCTTAGATGTACTACTATGTTGCACTGAAGTCCATATTATTAGTTGTTGCTCACCTTAGATGTACTACTATGTTGCACTGAAGTCCATATTATTAGTTGTTGCTCACCTTAGATGTACTACTATGTTGCACTGAAGTCCATATTATTAGTTGTTGCTCACCTTAGATGTACTACTATGTTGCACTGAAGTCCATATTATTAGTTGTTGCTCACCTTAGATGTACTACTATGTTGCACTGAAGTCCATATTATTAGTTGTTGCTCACCTTAGATGTACTACTATGTTGCACTGAAGTCCATATTATTTTCCCCTATAGACATGGAAACCAGCAGAGGTGCTAACCACATATTGTGTGTATGTGCATTCTGATCACTCATTGCAGGTAATAATTGTTGCACTATTTGCGTGTTACGTGTTCGTACGTTCATGTTTAAGTTTGAATTGTCCGACATTTTGGCATGGACACAACGTGGTCTGTCATTTTCGCTAGTCGCCACCAGAGGGTGCTAAAAGTCAATTTAATGATTTTGTCATGTCATGTCTTGTATTGTATTTTGTACTTTTCTATTTTCTATTTCATAAATATATAAAAAAGGATGTTGGTTGAAAAAAAAACAAGTTAAAAATATATTGTATTGAATTGATTGTAATACCAGTGAAGCTAAAAGCAAGTTAAAACCACTATACGATCACACAGAAAAAGTATACTGTTAAAAACCATTGTATTAAGTTACACCTGTAATTGTATTTCATGTATTTGTAAAAATATGAAAATGTTATGTATTTGAGCAGACTTCCTGCACTCTGCTAATGACATGGAAACCAGCAGAGTTGCTAACCACATATTGTGTGTATGTGCATTCTGATCACTCATTGCAGCTACCAGTAAAGAACCACATCATCCAAACCAGCCTGTGTGTGGATTCTTGACGGGACGGGTACACAGCAGTTACATATATATATATATATATATATATATATATATATATATATATATATATATATATATATATATACATACATACATACACACACACACACGGCGTGGCGAAGTTGGCAGAGTGGCTGTGCCAGCAATCTGAGGGTTACTGGTTCAATCCCCACCTTCTACCATCCTAGTCATGTTCGTTGTGTCCTTGGGCAAAACACTTCACCCTTGCTCCTGATGGGATCCTGGTGAGCGCCTTGCATGGCAGCTCCCACCGTCAGTGTGTGAATGTGTGTGTGAATGCCCAAATGTGGAAATACTGTCAAAGCGCTTTTGGCTCCTTAAAATGGGTAGAATAGCACTATACAAGTACAACCTATTTACCATATATATTTATATATATACATACATATATACATATATATAAACATATAAACATATATACATATATATGTATATATATATATATATACATATATATACATATATATGTATATATATATATATATATATATATATATATATGTATGTGTATATATATATGTTTGTATATATAATATATGTATATATATATACATATACATATATATATATATATATATATATATATATATATATATATATATATATATATATATATATATACATATATATATATATATTAGGGCTGGGCTGTGAATATTTGGGTGTCCCACGATTCGATTCAATATCGATTCTTGGGGGTCACGATTTGATAACATATTGATTTTTTCGATTCGATTCTCGGTTCAAAAACGATATTTTTCCGATTCAAAAGGATTGTGTATTCATTCAATACATAGATTTCAGCAGGATCTACCCCAGTCTGCTGACATGCTAGCAGAGTAGTAGATTTTTTCAAAAAAGCTTTTATAATTGTAAAGGACAATGTTTTATCAACTGATTGCAATAATGTAAATTTGTTTTAACTATTAAACGAACCAAAAATATGACTTATTTTATCTTTGTGAAAACATTGGACACAGTGTGTTGTCCAGCTTATGAGATGCCATGCAAGTGTAAGCCACTGTGACACTATTGTTCTTTTTTTTATTTTTATAAATGTCTAATGATAATGTCAATAAGGTATTTTTAATCAGTGTTATGCTGAAATTATAACTAATATTGATACTGTTGTTGATAATATTCATTTTTGTTTCACTACTTTTGGTTTGTTCTGTGTGGTGTTGGTGTCTCCTCTCAATTGCTCTGTTTATTGCAGTTCTGAGTGTTGCTGGCTCAGGTTTGGTTTTGGAATTGAAACATAACACAATCACAAAACAAAAGATTAAAATGCAGTACATAATGATCCAATAACAAAATGTCATAACACAAAAATAGCAACAACAAAGAATCAAGAAAATAATAATAATATCATCGCTTACATGCAGTGATTTCTCCAAATTCTCCGAACCTTCTGATGAATTTACAGACCGTAGATGGTAAAATCCCTAAATTCCTTGCAATAGCTCGTTGAGAAATGTTGTTCTAAAACTGTTCGACAATTTGCTTACAAAGTGGTGACTCTCACCCCATCCTTGTTTGTGAATTACTTAGCATTTCATGAAAGGTGCTTTTATAGCCAATCATGGCACCCACCTGTTCCCAATTAGCCTGCACACCTGTGGGGTGTTCCAAATAAGTGTTTGATGAGCATTCCTCAACTTTGTCAGTATTTATTGCCACCTTTCCCAACTTCTTTGTCACGTGTTGCTGGCATCAAATTCTAAGGTTAATGCTTACCATATTTCCTAGAATTGGCACTAATTTAAAAACTCTTCTCACCCCTGCACTTACCAAAGGCGTGCGGTAAAAGTAAGCATGCGTTAATTATTTTAAAACCTCTTCTCACTCCGGCACTTACCAAAGGCATGCAGTAGAAATTTGAGTGTGATGTAAGGATACCATCATGAAAAGCACATTTAATAAAAAAAAAAAAAAAAGTTATTATGGTTATCATTTTCAGCACCAAAAGCTTGGAATAACCTACAATCGAATATTCAACTTCAAAGCCTTGCTACATTAAATGAGTTTAAAGCTTCAGTGAAAGGATTGCAGTCTACCTTGTCTGTATGCATTGTGCACGTGTCAATCAATCAATCAATCAATCAATGTTTATTTATATAGCCCCAAATCACAAATGTCTCAAAGGACTGCACAAATCATTACGACTACAACATCCTCGGAAGAACCCACAAAAGGGCAAGGAAAACTCACACCCAGTGGGCAGGGAGAATTCACATCCAGTGGGACGCCAGTGACAATGCTGACTGTGAGAAACCTTGGAGAGGACCTCAGATGTGGGCAACCCCCCCCCCCCCCCCCCCCCTCTAGGGGACCGAAAGCAATGGATGTCGAGCGGGTCTAACATGATACTGTGAAAGTTCAATCCATAGTGGCTCCAACACAGCCACGAGAGTTCAGTTCAAGTGGATCCAAGACATCAGCGAGAGTCCCGTCCACAGGAAACCATCTCATGCGGAGGCGGCTCAGCAGCGTAGAGATGTCCCCAACCGATACAGGCGAGCGGTCCATCCTGGGTCCCGACTCTGGACAGCCAGTACTACATCCGTGTCATATGAGCAAGTTTTAATGTTGTAAATGTGATGTTTTATGTGTTGTCGACTGTTTTTAATGTAACCTTGCTGCTGCCCTTTTGGCCCGGTCTCCCTTGGAAAAGATATCTTTGATCTCAATGGGATTTTACCTGGTTAAATAAAGGCTAAATAAAAAATACATGAAAAATGGTCTTAGCTTTACTTATAAATGAAACCCATGCCAGCTTCTTCTGATCAAAAGCATTAATAACTTGTTTAGAGAAGTCTTCCTTATCTTTCTTCAGTTTTAAAAGCCTCTCTGTCTCGATCAATCAATCAATCAATCAATGTTTACTTATATAGCCCTAAATCACTAGTGTCTCAAAGGGCTGCACAAACCACTACGACATCCTCGGTAGGCCCACATAAGGGCAAGGAAAACTCACACCCAGTGGGACGTCGGTGACAATGATGACTATGAGAACCTTGGAGAGGAGGAAAGCAATGGATGTGGAGCGGGTCTAACATGATACTGTGAAAGTTCAATCCATAATGGATCCAACACAGTCGCGAGAGTCCTGTTCACAGCGGAGCCAGCAGGAAACCATCCCAAGCGGAGGTGGGTCAGCAGCGCAGAGATGTCCCCAGCCGATACACAGGCAAGCAGTACATGGCCACCGGATCGGACCGGACTCCCTCCACAAAGGAGAGTGGGACATAGAAGAAAAAGAAAAGAAACGGCAGATCAACTGGTCTAAAAAGGGAGTTTATTTAAAGGCTAGAGTATACAAATGAGTTTTAAGGTGAGACTTAAATGCTTCTACTGAGGTAGCATCTCGAACTGTTACCGGGAGGGCATTCCAGAGTACTGGAGCCCGAAATGAAAACGCTCTATAGCCCGCAGACTTTTTTTGGGCTTTGGGAATCACTAATAAGCCGGAGTCCTTTGAAGGCAGATTTCTTGCCGGGACATATGGTACAATACAATCGGCAAGATAGGATGGAGCTAGACCGTGTAGTATGGAGATCTTCCTTTATTACCTCCTGCCATGATTGAAAATCCAGTTTAGAAAACCGCTATCAGACCTCTGCTATCAGTTAGCTCGGGTGCGGGCGACGACAGAATTATCCTCGGGCAACTCCCCCTCCCGTTCTGCTCTGTGGGTGATCTCTTTATCCCACCACTGCCAACATGAATGTTATTGTATAAATAATACACTGGGTATTTAGGACCGGAATGATGCTTTATTTCAGCCCGGTTGTTTCCATAGCCAGCATAGGTCCGTCGTGCACTCGCCACGTCATATCCGTCCCTGCACAACACGCCACTAATTTCACATAGCTGCTTACTGTTCTTTTTAGCATATTCAATAGCTTGGAACTTAAATCCTACTGAATAGCTCTTAATCTTCTTCCCTTTATGCGATTTCAAACTATTAAAATCAGCCTCCTCCATTTTGAAAATGACGACAGGGGAAGTGTCACAAGTTTGACCCGGCGGTAATACTAAGCATACGCTAATAATTTTGCAAAGCGAGTTTGACCCGGCAGTAATCCAAGGCAGGCGCACACTATATGCCCGGCGGCAATTCAAGGAAATACGGTATTTGCAACAAAAAAAATGTTTATCAGTTTGAACATCAAATATGTTGTCTTTGTAGCATATTCAACTGAATATGGCTTGAAAATCAATCAATGTTTACTTATATAGCCCTAAATCACTAGTGTCTCAAAGGGCTGCACAAACCACTACCACATCCTCGGTAGGCCCACATAAGGGCAAGGAAAACTCACACCCAGTGGGACGTCGGTGACAATAATGACTATGAGAACCTTGGAGAGGAGGAAAGCAATGGATGTCGAGCGGGTCTAACATGATACTGTGAAAGTTCAATCCATAATGGATCCAACACAGCCGCGAGAGTCCAGTCCAAAGCGGATCCAACACAGCAGCGAGAGTCCCGTTCACAGCGGAGCCAGCAGGAAACCATCCCAAGCGGAGGCGGATCAGCAGCAAAATGATTTGCAAATCATTGTATTCCGTTTATATTTACATCTAACACAATTTGCCAACTCATATGAAAACGGGAATTGTGATAACAGTTCGAGATGCCACCTCAGTAGACGCATTTAAGTCTCACCTTAAAACTCATTTGTATACTCTAGCCTTTAAATAGACTCCCTTTTTAGACCAGTTGATCTGCCGTTTCTTTTCTTTTTCTCCTATGTCCCACTCTCCCTTGTGGAGGGGGTCCGGTCCGATCCGGTGGCCATGTACTGCTTGCCTGTGTATCGGCTGGGGACATCTCTGCGCTGCTGATCCGCCTCCGCTTGGGATGGTTTCCTGCTGGATCCGCTTTGGACTGGACTCTCGCGGCTGTGTTGGATCCATTGTGGATTGAACTTTCACAGTATCATGTTAGACCCGCTCGACATCCATTGCTTTCCTCCTCTCCAAGGTTCTCATAGTCATCATTGTCACCGACGTCCCACTGGGTGTGAGTTTTCCTTGCCCTTATGTGGGCCTACCGAGGATGTCGTAGTGGTTCGTGTTGTGGTTTGTGCAGCCCTTTGAGACACTTGTGATTTAGGGCTGTATAAGTAAACATTGATTGATTGATAGATATTTTCATGAAAGCTTTTGCCACAAAATGAACAAATGTTTTTTTTTTTTTTACCTGTTTTTATTCTCATGTGTCGAGTCAAGGTTTTCTTAAAAGAAAAGCTTTTGCCACAAACTGAAAAATTAAATGTTTTTTTTTTACCTGTGTGTGTTCTCATGTGTCGAGTCAAAGGGCTCTTAACAGAAAAGCTTTTGCCACAAACAGAACACTTATATGGTTTTTCACATGTGTTTGTTCTCATCTGTTCAGTCAAATAGCTCTTTTTGTTGGAGGCTCCCATAAAAAACAATGTGAGGATGTGAGGAGCCCTCACACCTGTGACATCATCGTCTGCTACTTCCGGTAAAGGCCAGGCTTTTTTATTAGCGACCAAAAGTTGCGAACTTTATCGTGGATGTTCTCTACTAAATCCTTTCAGCAAAAATATGGCAATATCGCGAAATGATCAAGTATGACACATAGAATGGACCTGCTATCCCCGTTTAAATAAGAACATCTCATTTCAGTAGGCCTTAAACTCAAACCAGGGGTGTCAAACTCATTTTAGCTCAGGGGCCCATGGAGGAAAATCTATTTCCACGTGGGCGGGACGGGTAAAATCATGGCATGATCACTTAAAAATATAACTACAACAACTTCAGATTATTTTCTTTATTTTACTTCGGCCCAAATTAGAACAAGCACATTCAAAAAAATGTACATACAAATAATCCTCTTGACAAAACACTTCAAGTTAGTTGAACAAGAGGAAAAACAATAGTGCATTTTCAGAAACAAATTAAAAAACACAATGAACTTAGACTTAATCTCAGTGTTTCTACAAAGCAATTAAACTTTAAGTCACAACCCATCTAGGATTGAACAAAAACTAAATAAAGCATGAATAAAAACTATTCTATGTATCAACTACCTCATTTGTCGTTTCCATATATTAGTACTGTGCTAACGGCGGTTTAGCTCGGTTGGTAGAGTGGCCGCGCCAGCAACTTGAGGGTTGCAGGTTCGATTCCCGCTTCCGCCATCCTAGTCACTACCGTTGTGTCCTTGGGCAAGGCACTTTACCCACCTGCTCCCAGTGCCACCCACACTGGTTTAAATGTAACTTAGATATTGGGTTTCACTATGTAAAGCGCTTTGAGTCACTAGAGAAAAAGCGCTACATAAATATAATTCACTTCACTTCACTAACTCAACAAACCTTACAAACTGAGGTAGAAACTATTCAAGAGTGTTGAGTTACTTCCTGTCTTCTAGACATAATGTGTATTGATAGAAAAATAAAAGCAGTGCAATGTGTGAACAATTCCAACAAAGCACAAATAAAAAGTAGAAAGAGTGACAGTATTGCAGTAAATCACACACTGTTCACTTTCTTTACATTTGCACAGAAGACAATCATTTTCACAGAACTATATCAGTGTGCAGTGTCTCATGCTGCATTTTAATTATGTCAGTTTTGATACATCTCAACTTTGCAGTGAAAAAGGGTGTAGTGCAGGTTTTTGAGCGTACACAAACTTGACACATGAGGCCCCAGGTCCCTGGACTGAAGAAGGAGTAACCAAGCACTTGAAGCATCATCTATCTTACTGTTCAGGAAGGTTTCATGGGGTCATGAGTAGATAATACCCCATATATAGGATTATACTCCAAATAATCAAAGTTTGTATGAATACCTCAGATATTTGTGAAAGAAGCAGTGAGGAGGTCCTGGGTAGGGTGGATGTCGCCACATATGAGCAACATACCACAAACTAAACAGCTAATTGCTTATTTTCCCTTGTGTGTTCTCATGTGTTTTACTGTGTCTGCTTTATGTGGGAACCTTTTACAGCACACTGAACAACTAAAAGGTTTTTCACCTGTGTGTGTTCTCATGTGTTCAGTCAAACGATTCTTAATAGAAAAGTTTTCACCGCAAATCGAACAGTGAAATGGTTTTTCACCTGTGTGTGTTCTCATGTGTTGAGTCAAACGGCAATTTTGAGAAAAGCTTTTGCCGCAAACTGAACATTTAAATGCTTTTTCACCTGTGTGTGTTCTCATGTGTTGAGCCAAATTGCTATTTAGAGAAAAGCTTTTGCCACAAACTGAACAATTAAACGGTTTTTCACCTGTGTGTGTTCTCATGTGTATAGTCAAATGGCAATTTTGATAAAAACTTTCGCCACAAACTGAACAACTAAACGGTTTTTCACCTGTGTGTGTTTTCATGTGTTGAGTCAAACGGCAATTTAGATAAAAACTTTCGCCACAAACTGAACAACTAAAAGGTTTTTCACCTGTGTGTGTTCTCATGTGTTGAGTCAAATGGCAATTTAGAGAAAAGCTTTTTCCACAAACTAAACATTTAAATGGTTTCTCACCTGTGTGTTTTCTCATGTGTTGAGTCAAACGGCAATTTTGATAAAAACTTAGGCCACAAACTGGACAGCTAAACGGTTTTTCACCTGTGTGTGTTCTCATGTGTTGAGTCAAATGGCTACTTTGAGCAAAGCTTTTGCCACAAACTGAACAACTAAACGGCTTTTCACCTGTGTGTATTCTCATGTGTTCCGTCACACTGCGATTTTCAGAAAAGCTTTTACCACAAACTGAACAATTAAATGGTTTTTCACCCGTGTGTGTTCTCATGTGTCGACTCAAAAAGCTATTTTGATAAAAGCTTTTGCCACAAACTGAACAATTAAATTTTTTTTCACTTGTGTGTGTTCTCATGTGTTGAGTCAAAATGCTATTCCGAGAAAAGCTTTTGCCACAAACTGAACAACAGAAAGGATTTTCACATGTGTGTGTTCTCATGTGTTCAGTCAAACTGCAATTTTGAGAAAAGCCTTTTCCACAATCTGAACAGTCAAATGGTTTTTCACTTGTGTGTTTTCTCATGTGTTGAGTCAAATGGCAATTTTGAGAAAAGCTTTTGCCACAAACTAAACATTTAAATGGTTTTTCACCTGTGTGTGTTCTCATGTGTTGAGTCAAATTGACATTTTGAGAAAAGCTTTTGCCACAAACTGAACAATTAAATGGCTTTTCACCTGTGTGTGTTCTCATGTGTTCAGTCAAACTGGAATTTTGAGAAAACCTTTTGCCACAAACTGAACAATTAAATGGTCTTTCACCTGTGTGTGTTCTCGTGTGTTGAGTCAAATGGTAATTTTGAGAAAAGCTTTTGCCACAAACTAAACATTTAAATGGCTTTTCACCTGTGTGTGTTCTCATGTGTTTAATCAAACTGCAATTTTGAGAAAAGCTTTTTCCACAAACTGAACAATTACATGGTTTTTCACCTGTGTGTGTTCTCATGTGTTGAGTCAAATGGCCCTTTTTAGTAAAACTTTCAGCACAAACTGAGCAGCTCAAACATGTTTTACCTCTCTTCTTTGAAGAGCATTCAGAGTGTTTGTTGTCAGTGTGAGTCCTCATGTCACCTTCACAGTCTGTATCGCTGCTCAAAGGTTCTTCAACCTCATCTTCAGCCTCACTATCTGATAGTGGAGCTAAGAGGTTGTCTACTTGTGGTTTCTCTTCATCATCTTCAGTCTTCACAGAGACAATAGTCAGTGGAAACTTGGTGTAATCAGCTTCCTCTCGTCCTAGAAGACACTCTCCCTCCTGAGTGATGCAGAGTTCCTCCTCTTCCTTTTTAATGCAGGGTGGTTGTGGAGTCTCCTGCTTCAAAGTGGAGCTCCCCCCTGACTGAGGGGAAACTTCTTCTGGATTACCGATCAGCTGCTGGACGTCTGCAAGACACAAACAACAAAAACACACTTTATTCCATGTACTGTATGTGTGTGTAGTAGGGTTGTACAGTATACTGCTACTAATAAAGTATAGTGGGACTAATCAATTGAAGTCGGTACTATACCACCTTTGAAAAGTACGAGTACCGTTCTTTCATCTGAATGCTGCTGTGTGGCGGTGACTACAGAGCCGAGGCGCATGATGTTGAGTGTGTCAAAACGCACACACAAAGTGCATACAAGCAATAACATCGTGGAGAGGAAGAAAGGCAACAAAGGACAATTCTACTGGTTAATAAAGAGGGTGTGTGAAGTGCAATATGGAGGTATTTGGGCTTCTAAACTAACAAAAATATGGCAATATCGCGAAATGATCAAGTATGACACATAGAATGGACCTGCTATCCCCATTTAAATAAGAAAATCTCATTTCAGTAGGCCTTTAAATAGTGACATGTATAATGTAGTTGTTACACCTGTCCCGCTGCTCTCTCTTTACTCGCCCGCTCACTCACTGACGTCACTCAGACAACAGGTTGACATTGTCACAAACACACATACTACTCTCAGAAGTTAACCAGCTCCCCTGCTGTGCACATGTAGATACGTAGAACTTGATGCCAAATATTAGCGCAGTTAAAACTGACCAATTAGCAGTCAACTAATGACTTACAGTTTACTACCTTAAGCACGCCCGATCTCGTCCGATCTCGGAAGTTAA
This sequence comes from Nerophis ophidion, assembly GCF_033978795.1. Classification (NCBI taxonomy): domain Eukaryota; kingdom Metazoa; phylum Chordata; class Actinopteri; order Syngnathiformes; family Syngnathidae; genus Nerophis; species Nerophis ophidion. The sequence continues at coordinate 7,170,715 of NC_084611.1, read as the reverse complement.
GCAGGGTCAGGCCTGGTCAGTACTTGGATGGGAGACCAATTGGGAATACAAGGTGCTGTAAGTTTGAGCACGGCGACGGTCTGTAGGAACCTGCTGCCACACGTTGCGACCACCGAAGACATCAAGAACTCGACTCGGTGAAAGAAACAACGTGAGTGTGGCTCCCTGCTCTTCGTGCACCGTTCTCAGGGATAGGTTGGCCCTACTAGAGGACCTTGTCCGCCAACTAGAGCTGAGTCATTTCGTAACTTTAGACACGGCGGACCGTAGCATTAGCTGTTGCGAGCTGACTAGCCCAGTTTGTAGCAGCTCTAAGCAGCCTGCAAGCAAAGGTGAACCGATTGAGACGCATAATAGATTTAGCCCTTTACATAGTCCTACACCCCAGTCTACTGGGCACCCTTAGTCATAGGGGTCTCCATCACCCGAAACAAACAGCTTAGCAAACCAGTCATAATCAAGTGTATTCCCAGGGTCAGAGCACCTGACATTAAAGGGGAACATTATCAGCAGACCTATGTAAGCGTCAATATATACCTTGATGGTGCAGAAAAAAGACCATATATTTTTTCAACCAATTTCCGAACTCTAAATGGGTGAATTTTGGCGAATTAAACGCCTTTCTGCTTATCGCGCTGGAGGCGATGATGTCAGAATGTGACGTCACCGAGGTAACACACCCACCATTTTCATTTTCACATTACAAACACCGGGTCTCAGCTCTGTTATTTTCCGTTTTTTTGACTATTTTTTGGAACCTTGGAGACATCATGCCTCGTCGGTGTGTTGTCGGAGGGTGTAACAACACTAACAGGGAGGGATTCAAGTTGCACCACTGGCCCCAAGATGCCAAAGTGTCTGCCGCCAGACCCCCATTGAATGTGCCAGAGTGTCTCCACATTTGACCGGCGATGCTAAGACAGACATGGCACAGAGATGTATGGATAACCTGCAGATGCATTTGCAACGATAGTCAACGAAATCACAAAGGTGAGTTTTGTTGATGTTGACTGCCAGCTAATCGATGCTAACATGCTACGCTAATCGATGCTAACATGCTATTTACCGGCGGTGCTAAAGCAGACATGGCACAGAGATGTATGGATAACCTGCAGATGCATTTGCAACGATAAAGTCAACGAAATCACAAAGGTGAGTTTTGTTGATTTTGACTGCCAGCTAATCGATGCTAACATGCTACGCTAATCGATGCTAACATGCTATATACCGGCGGTGCTAAAGCAGACATGGCACAGAGATGTATGGATAACCTGCAGATGCATTTGCAACTATATTACGTTTCCTTCCACCCACATTTAATGTGAAACAAACACTTACCAATCGACGGATTTAAGTTGCTCCAGTGTCAAAAGATGCGAAAGTCCTGATCGTTTGGTCCGCACATTTTACCGGCGATGCTAACGCAGCTATTCGGCCATGCTATGGCTATGAATGGCGTCAATAGCTATTCGCTCAATAGCTCCAGTTTCTTCTTCAATACTTTCATACTCCAACCATCTGTTTCAATACATGCGTAATCTGTTGAATCACTTAAGTCGCTGAAATCCGAGTTTGAATCCGAGCTAATGACACTATATCTTGCTGTGGTATTCCCATTGTTTGTTTACATTGGCAGCACTGTGTGACGTCACAGGGAAATGGCCAGTGTCTTCGCAGAGAGTCGAAAATAAGGCACTTTAAAGCTTTATTTAGGGATATTCCGAGACCGGTAAAATTTTGAAAACAATTTCAAAAAATACAACAAGCCACTGGGAACTGGTTTTTATTGTTTTTAACCCTTTTGAAATTGTGATAATGTTCCCCTTTAAAGCTAATCTTAGGGAGCTAACTCGCAGCAGGCCTAGTAAAGACGTACGACAGGCCAATAGCACCACTATAGCTACGCAAACATAGTTGTACACGTTGGCTCCAATGACACCAGGATGAGCCAGTCACAGATCACAAGGAGGAACATAGCTAGGACTTGTAATCTCGCTAGAAAGATGTCCAGGCATCGAGTACTTGTCTCTGGCCTCCTGCCTGCGAGAGGCAATGATGAGAGGTATCGCAGATTAGTCTCGCTTAACCCTCCTGTTGTCCTCATTCTCTGTATACACCAGACTCGAGTCACATGACTTGGACTGCTGCGGATTCTTCTTCCTTCTTTCAATGAGTGGAATCACAAGTTCCTTTCCCAGCTGCTCCAGGAACACCCTCCTCTTGTTCTGCTTATGAGACATCCAGAGCGGGTTGATCTCTCTCCAAATCACAAAGGCATTGATGTTGTGGAAGATGACCAGGGTCCAGCGGGCAGTCATCCTTCCGCAGCTGTATGTTCCAATTACCTTATCTAGGTCGTCCACACCTCCCTTGTTGCGGTTGTAGTTTAGGATGATGACAGGCTTCCTGTCCTCATGGTCGCTAACGTCACCGTCTGTGTGCTCAGAAGAACTACATTCTTGTTTTTCTTTGGGAGGTAAGAAACTAGAGTGGAAGTGGGCGTGAAGGCCAACTTTGATGAGCAAACCTCTCTCTCCTTTGACCCAAGCAGTGCAGGTGGGAGCTCAGGCTTGTTCTTTCGAACTGAACCAACCGTGGTGATCTTCCTCTTCAGGAGCTGCTGTCCCGAGTTCATAAGATGTGAAGAAATTCTCAACTGTCAGATTGTAAGCCCTCAGTCCCTCAGTCCACATCAAGCACCAACTCGCATCCCCTGGTTCTTCTCTGGGCATCCACTGGTCGGCTTCCCGGTGTAGACTTGCATTTTCCGAGCACAGCTAATGACTTGATACCATATTTTGCTGGCTTGCTCGGCTTATACTCCCGGAAAGGACAACGACCTTTGGACAGAAGACATTAGCATCAGTGATTAGCATCAGTGCCACAGAAAAAAGTCAGACAAATCAATAGTGAAAATCACTTTTATTACAAATAAGAAAATAGATTACCTCTAAATGGAACCAGCTGCTCATCCACTGTTACGCCAGGACCTGGATTGTAGAGGTAGGGCAGCCGCTCCACGCACTTGTCCCAGACCTCTCTTATGGCTGCAAGTTTTTCTGTCACACGTCTTGCTGGTCTTGACTCACGGTCATCAAATCGTAGCAGTCTTGAGTAGGTGTTAAAGGGGAACATTATCACAATTTCAAAAGAGTTAAAACAATTAAAATCAGTTCCCAGTGGATTGTTGTATTTTTTTTTCAAAATTTTACCGGTCTCGGAATATCCCTAAATAAAGCTTTAAAGTGCCTTATTTCCGCTCTCTGCGAAGACACTGGCCATTTCCCTGTGACGTCACACAGTGCTGCCAATGTAAACAAACAATGGGAATACCACAGCAAGATATAGTGACATTAACTCGGATTCAAACTCGGATTTCAGCGACTTAAGCGATTCAACAGATTACGCATGTATTGAAACAGATGGTTGGAGTATGAAAGTATTGAAGAAGAAACTGAAGCTATTGAGCGAATAGCTATTGACGCTATTCATAGCCATAGCATGGCCGAATAGCTGCGTTAGCATCGCCGGTAAAATGTGCGGACCAAACGATCAGGACTTTCGCATCTTGTGACACTGGAGCAACTTAAATCCGTCGATTAGTAAGTGTTTGTTTCGCATTAAATGTGGGTGGAAGGAAACGTAATATAGTTGCAAATGCATCTGCAGGTTATCCATACATCTCTGTGCCATGTCTGCTTTAGCACCGCCGGTAAATAGCATGTTAGCATCGATTAGCGTAGCATGTTAGCATCGATTAGCTGGCAGTCAAAATCAACAAAACTCACCTTTGTGATTTCGTTGACTATCATTGCAAATGCATTTGCAGGTTATCCATACATCTTTATAATCTCTGGAAATCCACAGAAAAAGAGCTCTGCCGTCCGGGAGAACGCCTTTGTGTTGTTTACTTCTGCTACTGTCTTGATCACGTCTACTACTAATTGATCTGAGACTGATCAAAGGAACAGCAGTCCGCGAGACGACCACATGATTTGTCTTCTTTACTTCTGCTACTGATTGACTAAAACAACTGAAACATCGTAACAGTCTGTGGTGTGTAAATAACTCTGTGACCTTGGTTTCAACTCTTTTTGCCTCATGGGTCATTTTGACCCGAAGACCACCTGTGTACCTTTTTTGTACAGCTTATATGGAAATGTGAATAAAAGCAACATTTCACTTTTTCCACTGCTGGTGCCAATTTAGGAAAAGTCATAACATTTCCAGTTAAGAAAAATATCGTTTAGGGGACTTTTTTTGGTTTTTAACCCAGTGGCGGGTCATTTTGACCCGGGGGCAACAGGAGGGCTGGCTAGTTTTTGTAGAGAACGTTCATTGATAATTGGCCGTCTTTCTGGGGGAAACCGGACTTGCTGATGAGGGACAGCCTTCACCCTAACCGGGAAGGCGCCATCACTATATCTAGAAACATAGATCACTGGTTAAGTCACACTTGACTAAATACACTAGAGCAGGGGTGTCAAACTCAAATACAGAGTGGGCCAAAATTTTAAACTGAACAAATCCGCGGGCCAAGGTTGAACAAATTAACCCTTTAATAGGGACCCAAACAAGTTTTGCATTGAATATTGAACAAGCGAGACTTATATGACTTTATAGTGACATGCAAAATCGAGTTTCACATTCAGTAAGGTTTGCAAAAGCAAAAAGTATTTTTTTAATTAAATTTGACAGTAATGTACTTAGAATCCTGAGATAATGCGAAAAAAGCGATAAAAATGTATTCCAACATAATTCCTAATCCAAACGTGCAAAATGTCTAAAAATACCTGTGATATTGAATAAATGTGAGTTTTACTATGATACAATTGTTTTTTCTATGGTTTGCAAATACAAAATTTAGGTTTTACTCAATATCACTGTATACTGTAACACCCAATATGACAGTTATTTAAACTTAACTCCTACACAACTAATAATTTAAAAAATAGCAATGGCATATAAAATCAAATTCAAAAAGAAATTGAATTCCTCTTTTCTATTTGCAGCCTTCTCAGGTAAATATCAAAATAAACTTTTCCCACAGGCTAATAATACATTTTTATATTGTAGCGTCCAGGAAGAGGTAGTGCTGCAAGGGGCTCTGTGTATTTGTTTTGTTGTGTTTATGTTGTGTTACAGTGCAGATGTTCTCCCGAAATTTGCTTGTCATTCTCGTTTAGTGTTGGTTCACAGTGTGGCGCATATTTGTAACAGTCTTAAAGTTGTTTGTACGCCCACCCTCAGTGTGACCTGTATGGCTGTTGACCAAGCTTGCATTGCATTAGCGTGTGTGTGTGTGTGTAAAAGCAACATATATCATGTGACTAGGCCGGCACACTGTTTTTACGTAGGAAAAGCGGACGTGACGAAAGGTTTTAGAGGACGTTTGAGGCAGTGCCTTTAAGGCACGCCCCCAATATTGTTGTCCAGGTGGGAATCGGGAGAAATTTGGGTGAATGGTTGCCCCCCTGTGATTTTCGTGAGGGGCACTGAAATTTGGGAGTCTCCTTGGAAATTCGGTTAGACCAAGTAAGGAGTCAGTTAAGCTCGAAATCCAGGCTGGAAAAAATCCTGCACACATCGCATTTCTCGTAGATTTATACACAACTTGCAATGTTTTTTTCTGTAGTGACTGTACCAGATGTGAACATGCATTCTACTGAGGTGGCAAATAATGACGCGTTCAATCTATCGCAGCACCAGGCAAACAATCTGAAAATCCCCATCATATGAATAATATATTATTCAAATTATTTAAGGCGCACTACACAAAACAAACATAACATTATCAATATCACTACTATGGATAACATTAACAAAAAATCCTCAAAACAGCCCACTACCTATAATATGGAATTTTTGAACATCAGATAATTTTGTCCCAAAACGTTATTGTCGTATTTTCCTGACTAAAAGGCACACTTGAAAACCTTTTTTCCACTCAAAACTCGACAGTGTCTTTTATAAACCGGCTATATGAATATTTCCCTCTGAAGGAGGCATCTCCTCCTAACTATGCGAATGATTATATTGCCCGTCCCCTTAAAAAGGGGTGGCGGGGTCACACTAATATACAATGAAAACCTTGACCTTACCCCTAACCTAAGTAATTAATATAAGAATCTTTAGGTGCTTACTATGGGGTCTGTCAGGCCGCTACCTCTCTACCTAGCTGTTATCTACCGCCCATCTATGTCCATTGCACCGGTTGCAAAGGATTCTCGTAATTCCCTTTGAATAGAATTTTTTCTTGCCCTCATGTGGGATCTGTGCCTAGGATGTCTTTGTGGCTTGTGCAGCCCTCTGAGTTTGTTGGGTGTGTTTTCAGATGTGTAATTCAGGGTTTGAATTAACCTGTTAGACGACCAAGTTTTCTGCTGCACATTTTGCTCCAGAACGCCTTGATGGTCTTGAAATGGTGGTGAGATGGTGAGAGAACCACATATTTAGCTCGGCGAGGAGCTAAGCCGGCGTCGTCTGCACGCGTACTCGGCCAACTCTGCCGGCTCCTCCTCAAACCTGTTATGACGCGTCCTGCATCCAGTGTCATGGCAACCCACACGGTGACGGCAACAGGAAGTCCGTCACAAACATCAACAACTATGGAACTCTTTACCTGACACTTTGAAAAGTATATCTGCACTTGTCACTTTCAAAAAACAAACAAAATTATGGCTTGTTGAGCAGCAATCGTGTTCCCAATGTTTAGTTTTTACAAATGTTTTACTAATTGTTTTTTATCTAGTCTGCACTATGTGTTGTTATTAATAATTTTGATCTAGTTTCCACTTTGTCTGTATTATTTCTATTATCATTATTATCGACTCATCTTTGCCTTATTCTATTTTTTTATTTTCCTATTTTAATGATGTTGGATCTGTGTTGTTGGGGACAAGTGTTGTAAATTAGCTTTGGCTACAAACACTATGATGCATACATTGGATAACTGTTTCGGATGGCTATTTTTTTTGTATCTGTCCCCTATTTCAAATAAACCTTAATAATAAGAAAATGTGTGCTTAAGGAATATATAAATCAACTTTGATTGATTGAACACTTGTGTTTTTTCACCTGTGTGTGTTCTCATGTGTTGAGTCAAAGGTCTATTTTGAAAAAAGCTTTTGCCACAGACTGAACTATTTTTTTTTCTTGTGTGTTCTCATGTGTCGCGTCAAATAGGTACAGTGGGCAAAAAAGTATTTAGTCAACCACCGATTGTGCAAGTTCTCCCACTTAAAATGATGACAGAGGTGTGTAATTTTCATCATAAGTACACTTCAACTGTGAGACAAAATGTGAAAAAAAAATCCAGGAATTCTCATTGTAGGAATTTTAAAGAATTTATTTGTAAATTATGGTGGAAAATAAGTATTTGGTCAAGCATTCAAAGCTCTCACTGGTGGAAGGAGGTTTTGGCTCCAAATCTCACGATACATGGCCCCATTCATTCTTTCCTTAACACGGATCAATCGTCCTGTCCCCTTAGCAGAAAAACAGCCCCAAAGCATGATGTTTCCACCCCCATGCTTCACAGTAGGTGTGGTGTTCTTGGGATGCAACTCAGTATTCTTCTACCTCCAAACACGAGTTGAGTTTATACCAAAATGGATACATGGATGATACAGCAGAGGATTGGGAGAATGTCATGTGGTCAGATGAAACCAAAATAGAACTTTTTGGTATAAACTCAACTCGTCTTGTTTGGAGGAAGAAGAATACTGAGTTGCATCCCAAGAACACAACACCTACTGTGAAGCATGGGGGTGGAAACATCATGCTTTGGGGCTGTTTTTCTGCTAAGGGGACAGGACGATTGATCCGTGTTAAGGAAAGAATGAATGGGGCCATGTATCGTGAGATTTGGAGCTAAAACCTCCTTCCATCAGTGAGAGCTTCTGAAAGGTTGACCAAATACTTATTTTCCACCATCATTTACAAATAAATTCTATAAAATTCTTACAATGTGAATTCCTGGATTTTTTCCCCACATTCTGTCTCTCCCAGTTGAAGTGTACCTATGATGAAAATGACAGACCTCTGTCATCATTTGAAGTGGGAGAACTTGCACAATCGCTGGCTGACTAAATACTTTTTGGCCCCACTGTATTTCAAGAAAAGCTTTCGCCACAAACTGGACAATTAAATGTTTTTTTCACCTGTGTGTGTTTTCATGTGTATAATGAAAGAGCTTTTGCCACAAACTGAGCAGCTTGGACATTTTTACCTTCCCAGTCTTTATCGCTGCTCAAAGGTTCTTCAACCTCGTCTTTGTCTTGTGGTTTCTCTTCATCATCTTCAGTCTTCACAGAGACAACAGTTAGTGGAAACTTGGTGTAATCAGCTTCCTCTCGTCCTAGAAGACACTCTCCCTCCTGAGTGATGCAGAGTTCCTTCTCTTCCTTTTTAATGCAGGGTGGTTGTGGAGTCTCCTGCTTCAAAGTGGAGCTCCCCCCTGACTGAGGGGAAACTTCTTCGGGATTACCCATCAGCTGCTGGACGTCTGCAAGACACAAACAACAAAAACAAACTTTCTTCTATGTACTGCATGTGTGTGTAGTAGGGTTGTTCGGTATCACTACGGCTTCAAAAAAGGATCTAGGCCAGGGGTGCCCACACTTTTTCTGCAGGCGAGCTACTTTTCAATTGACCAACTCGAGGGGATCTACCTCATTTATATATATCATTTATATTTATTTATTTATGAAAGAGACATTTTTGTAAACAAGTTAAATGTGTTTAATGATAATACAAGCATGTGTAACACATATAGATGTCTTTCTTTCACAAAGACAAGAATATAAGTTGGTGTATTACCTGATTCTGATGACTTGCATTGATTGGAATCAGACAGTAATGATGATAACGCCCACATTTTCAAATGGAGGAGAAAAAAAGTTGTCCTTTCTGTACAATACCACATGAAAGTGATTGGTTTTTGGCATCTAATTCATCCAGCTTCCATACACTTTACAGGAAAAACATTGCCGGCAAATTCCGTAGCTTGCTTGATTGACATTCACGGCACCCGAGGGTCTTGTGAGATGACGCTGGCTGCTGCCAGTTCATTATTAGGAAAAAATGACAGAGAGGAAGGCGAGAAACACTTTTTATTTCAACAGACTTTCGCGCCGTCCCTTCCGTCAAAACTCTAAAGGCCGACTGCACATTTCCTATCTTCACAATAAAAGCCCTGCTTCATGCTGCCTGCGCTAACAAAATAAGAGTCTCAGAAAGCTGGCGTGCACAAGTGATGTACACGCCAGCTTTCTGAGGGGTCGCTTGTGCACGCCAGTTTTCCGAGACTCTGTATTTAGTTAGCGCAGGCAGCATGAAGCAGGGCTTTTATTGTGAAGATAGGAAATGTGCAGTCGGCCTTTAGAGTTTTGACGGAAGGTACGGCGCGAGAGTCTGTTGAAATAAAAAGTGTTTCTCGCCTTCCTCTCGGTCATATTTTCATAATAATGATCTTGCAGCAGCCAGCGTCATCTCACAAGACCCTCCGGTACCGTGAATGTCATTTAAGTGACGTCTTGGTGAAGATTGATGATCACTCATTTTTAGGTCTATTTTTTTTAAAAGCCTGGCTGGAGATCGACTGACACACCCCCCGCGGTCGACTGGTAGCTCGCGATCGACGTAATGGGCACCCCTGATCTAGGCTAACGCCTCGCTACTGGGAACTGTAGTTAAGCTACATAGCGTCGCTACTTGTTGTGCACTATTGCCCATCACTGATTCTAACTAGTAAATAAACACTAGCAAAAGTCAGCTAACAATGCATGTAATGGGGATGCACTTTATTTCTTCTATAAAAAAAAAACTCTAAAAAAATATCCAGCAACTTTTTATATACACGCTGTAAGTATATATGTAATGTAATAACAGATACATTCATAATAACGTGTAATATTTATGTAAATGTATATATTTTTTTAAATCATTTTAAGCCAATGGCGGCGCATTACTTCCACAGACGCATCACAACGTTCGCCATTTTCTTAAAAAACACCACCAACTATTACTAATAAAGGCAGACTTCATGAGTGCCATCAAAGAATACTTTGGGACAATTATGATTCAGAACCTTCTATTTTTGAGGCTGAACATAAGGAGGACGAGCTACAAGATTTCGAAGCTGACTGATAAGCTGATCAATTAATTAATTAATTTAAAAAAATACAAACTATATACCATCCAATCTCGATTTATATCACTTTTTATTTAAATTAAGGCAGATTTTCCGGTGCAGGATAACAGCAAGTACAGTTGCATCCCTACTATTTACTAGCACAGTATCTTGTAACAGACATTTCCGCCATGTTTGATGGAGGTAATATATGCTCACAGCTGACAACTGTCATTTTGTTCAAATCTATAATTGTGTTTACTAGAGGTGTAACGGTTTTACATTTAATAAAACTACATTATAAAGTGCAGTTTGAATTTGAGGTACTGTAAAATAATGTGTACCAACACATTAAACAAATGTGATGATTACCGTATTTCCTTGAATTGCCGCCGGGGCGCTAATTAATTTAAAACCTCTACTAAAGGCATGCAGTAAAAGTAAGCATGCGCTAATTATTGTAAAACCTATTCTCACTCCGGCACTTACCAAAGGCATGCAGTAAAAAATTGAGTGTGATGTAAGCTTGGATCTTAAATCCTACTGAATAGCTCTTAATCTTCTTCGCTTTATGCGATGTCAAATTACCGGTATTGAAATCAGCCTCCTCCATTTTGAAAATGATGACAGGGGAAGTGTCACTCGTGACGTCACGAGTTTGACCAGGATGTAATACTAAGCATGCTCTAATTATTTTGCGATGCGAGTTCGACCCGGCAGTAATTCAAAGCAGGCGCATACTATATGCCCGGCGGCAATTCAAGGAAATACGGTATTTCATGGACACAATGTTTTTATCCACAAACTCAAAAATGATTTGAACAAAAAGTGTCTGCAGTTTTTTTAGTACATGTTTTATCAGAGGATGAGAAAGTTTGCAGACACAAACAAAAATGCTGATTGAAAAATATTAAAAAATAGGATTACAGTCTGGATTATAGCAAGTATCGTTGCTTGCCTACTGTTTACTGCTGCGGTAACTTCTAACAGACATTTCCGCCTCGAGGTTCTTTGTTTACATTGTTCGACAAAGTCGGCTAATTTCTATTTTCAGAACTTGTAATTCAAATAGCTTTCAAATGAGGGAACGCAACACACTCACCTTCATCTTGGCTTTTCAGATTGTTCTCCGTTGGTGGCGCTGATTCTCTTTTACTTTCTCTTTGACATGACGTCACCATCTTAGCATAGCAGTAGTCGTCCATCTTCTATCACCTCTTCAATCTTCACTTCAGGTAACACGCCGTCACTCCACACTCAAAATCCGTTTCGCGGGCTTAAGAAAAGGCGAATAGTTGAGGTATTTGATGCTATTTTTGAATCTATAAGATCGTAAATGTGAAACTTCTCCGGAGAGCCACGCCGCTTAGTCCGCCATCTTGGACCTTCCCCTTTACCGCGACTTTCGATGTGTTTGCGCATGCGCCAGAAGTGTGCCACTTCCGATCCACACCTCCACTTTAAAAAATAAAATACCTTTTAAATAACTAGCGGCCCTTTTCATCTTTTCTTACATTTCTGGTTCATAATTGAAGTGCTCCTTGTTGCAAAAACATTTTTGATATCCAAATAGTTTGGAGATAGAAATTCAACAAAAATGGACATTGTTTTCTGTCTTTTAGTGGGTTCAAGCAAAATGGTTCAGTCTCTATATAAATGTCATTCGTAAAGTTACAAACGACTTAAAATTAATATTATTTGCAGATGATGGGAATAAGCGGTAGAAAATGGATGGATGGACAACAGCACAAAATGAACAAATTAAAAAGATGGTCTGACAATGAGGCTTCACGGTGGCAGAGGGGTTAGTGCGTCGGCCTCACAATACCAAGGTCCTGCAGTCCTGGGTTCAAATCCAGGCTCGGGATCTTTCTGTGTGGAGTTTGCATGTTCTCCCCGTGACTGCGTGGGTTCCCTCCGGGTACTCCGGCTTCCTCCCACCTCCAAAGACATGCACCTGGGGATAGGCCCCTCCCACTTCCAAAGACATGCACCTGGGGATAGGTTGATTGGCAACACTAAATGGTCCCTAGTGTGTGAATGTTGTCTGTCTATCTGTGTTGGCCCTTCGATGAGGTAGCGACTTGTCCAGGGTGTACCCCGCCTTCCGCCCGATTGTAGCTGAGATAGGCACCAGCGCCCCCCGCGACCCCAAAGGGAATAAGCAGTAGAAAATGGATGGATGGATATATATACATATATATGTCTTAATTAGATTATCCAGAGAATAGTGCTCGATACCATGGTAGAGCACAAGCGGTAGAAAATGGATGGCTGGATGGGTTTGACAAAAACAGACTATCTTTGAATCCCAGTAAGACTAAAATAATGCTGAAGAGAAAGTCAAACACAAATAGACGGAGTAGATATTAAAAGGGTAAAAGTTAACACATTTTTGGGTGTAAAATTAGATCAATCAATCATACCAACCGGTATAGCTTGGTTGGTAGAGTGGCCGTGCCAGCAACTTCAGGGTTGCAAGTTCGATCCCCGCTTCTGCCATCCTAGTCACTGCCGTTGTGTCCTTGGGCAAGACACTTTACCCACCTGCTCCCAGTGCCACCCACACTGGTTTAAATGTAACTTAGATATTGGGTTTCACTATGTAAAGTGCTTTGAGTCACTCGAGAAAAAGCGCTATATAAATATAATTCACTTCACTTCACAATCAATGTTCATTTATATAGCCCTAAATCACTAGTGTCTCAAAGGGCTGCACAAACCACAACACAAACCACTACGACATCCTCGGTAGGCCCACATAAGGGCAAGGAAAACTCACACCCAGTGGGACGTCGGTGACAATGAGGACTATGAGAACCTTGGAGAGGACCACATATGTGGGCAACCCCCCCTCTAGGGGACCGAAAGCAATGGATGTCGAGCGTGTCTAACATGATACTGTGAAAAGTTCAGTCCATAGTGGATCCTACACAGCCGCGAGAGTCCAGTCCAAAGAGGATCCAACATAGCAGCGAGAGTCCCGTCCACAGCGGAGCCAGCAGGAAACCATCCCAAGCGGATGCGGATCAGCAGCGCAGAGATGTCTCCAGCCGATACACAGGTGAGCGGTCCATCCTGGGTCCCGACTCTGGACAGCCAGAACTTCATCCATGGACATCGGACCGAACCCCCTCCACAAGGGAGAGTGGGACATAGGAGAAAAAGGAAAGAGACGGCAGATCAACTGGTCCAAAAAGGGAGTCTATTTGAAGGCTAGAGTATACAAATGAGTTTTAAGATGAGACTTAAATGTTTCTACTGAGGTAGATGATAAAATGAATTGCAAATCTCATGTAAAAATATACAACATAAAGAAGCAATAAACACGTCGATGATGAATAAAGCAAAGCATGTTCTCGGCCAAAAATCACTTCATATTTTCTACTGCTTGCTAGTGTGACCATATCTGAGTTATTGTGCAGAAATATGAGGAAACAACTACACACGTGTGCTTCATTCACTAATGGCGTTACAAAAAAGATCAATTAGAATAAAACTGTGGAGTTATGTGTCAGGCTTGGTAAATGGATAGGACTTAGACAGGCTTTTATTTTGACAACTTCCTTTCACCTCCAAAGTCAAGAAATACCAATATCTATAATAATCAATATCTATAATAATCACAAAAACTACTCGACGAAAAGGTTCCAAAAAAAAGGAACAACCGAAAATCACTCCGAACGGAGGTAAACACAAACGCAAAGACGAACTACAATTGGCGCCGTTTATGCTATAAACAGTATTTTTTTTAAAAACGCTCCAACCGGAGGACCAAAACAACAGTTATGAAAATTTCTACACTACCTAATCTAATAAAGTTATAACAAAATTAGTCACTCAAAAAGTTGAGGAATGAATAAAAAAATTAACTGAAAACTTACCACTTCGGCTGAATAACAAAATAATCAAAATCACTCTGCTGAGGAGGAAGAAAGGAAAACTCCAAATATTTAGAAAGGGGTTCAGGATCAAAGGACATAAGCACGAGACAAGGCAAGGCATGGACATGACATGGACGCTTGAGAGCACGAATAAACGAGACAATCTGGCACAGAACAAAGGGAGGAGTGAGCTTATAAAACACATGAAGGTAATAGGGAACAGCTGGAAACAATCAGAGAACAGGGATGACGTCAGACTGATGACACAAAAGGAAGGACAAGTGACCTGAAACCAGAGGAGAGTTACTTTTCAAATTAAAACATGCAAGTCATAAGACAGAAAAAACCAAGACAAGACAGTATGTCTCTTTCGGACCACCAAGGTTTACAATATGGTTTATTTTTCAATAAATTGTCTTTCATGTGCTTTTCAGATATTGTCTTTGGGCTTGTCTTTCTTGCTCTCGCTCGTGCTCCAATTCCAGCTCTCCTCTCGTCCCCGGCTGCTGCCTTTTAACAGAGCGACAGGTGATTAGATAAACAGGCCCAGGTGGGCCTTCTACGCACCTGCCGCTGATTTTGAAGCCGGTCCTGGCACACCCCGTTTTGCTGCATGTCCGCAGGCCACGCCCCCCCTCCACAAATACTTAATGTTGGATACAGGGAACATACAAAGCCTTTATTTATTGAATCACAAATATTTAAATTCAACGATTTGGTGCAACAGCTAAAATGATATGAAGTAAAGTGAATTATATTTATATAGCGCTTTTCTCTAGTGACTCAAAGCGCTTTACATAGTGATGCCCAATATCTAAGTCACATTTAAACCAGTGTGGGTGGCACCGGGAGCAGGTGGGTAAAGTGTCTTGCCCAAGGACACAACGGCAGTGACTAGGATGGCGGGAGCGGGAATCGAACCTGCAACCCTCAAGTTTCTGGCACGGCCACTCTACCAACCGAGTAAACCGTGACCCGCTACCCAAGAATGTACAACAATTCTTCTCAACAAGAGGAGAAATATAACCTGAGAGGAAAGACTAATTTAAAACATTTGTGTGCACGTACAACACTTAAAACCTTTAGCATATCAGTATGTGGAATTAAATGATGGATTGGATTAAGAAAATAAATCAAACAAAGCACCAATATGATCCAGTTTAAAGTCCTACTGAAAGCCACTACTAGCCACCACGCAGTCTGATAGTTTATATATCAATGATGAAATATTAACATTGCAACACATGACAATACGGCCGCTTTAGTTTACTAAATTGCAATTTTAAATTTCCCGGGACTTTTTTTCTTGAAAACGTCGCGATTAAGAAATGTTTAATATAGCTAAAAGTCGTCTGCTTTAACCGCATAATTACACAGTATTTTGGACATCTGTGTTGCTCAATCTTTTGCAATTTGTTCAATTAATATTGGAGAAGTCAAAGTAGAAAGACGGAGTTGGGAAGCTCTAGCCTTTAGCCACACAAACACACGGTGATTCCTTGTTTAAAACTCACGGAGTTGAAACTTTACTGTGGATTAGAGCGGACATGGATGTTGACTACATGTCAACCAGCAGGTTTCGGTGAGAAAATTGTGGTTAAAAAGTCGCCACTTACCGGAGATCAGCTAAGCTTGTGCCTCCCGTACAGCAGCCGTCGACTTCCCCGAGACACTGTGCGTCAACACCCGGCCGTGGACGTACACTACCGACTATCAGGTACTGTTAAACTCACTAAAACACTAGCAACACAATAGAAAGATGAGGGATTTCCCAGAATCATCCTATTAAATGTCTCTAAAAACATATGAATCTGTGTCAATGCAAAGCGATTGCAATCGTGTTTTTATTTTTTTAACTATTTTTTTTTTGTAGTCCGTCGCTATCTGTTGTCTTCAAGGTGACGATTTATGAATGCAAAGAAGGCTGATTGGAGACTCACTGTGATTGTTTTCACCAGAATAAACCATGGTTGAGTCAGAAGAATGACTGGGTATCGTCTTTTGGGGAAAAAACACAACTCAAAGGAGTACTACATCGCTACACATGCACCTGCTTCGCCAGTCCTGCTGAGATAGACTCCAGCAACCCCCCGCCACCCCAAAAGGGACAAGTGGTAGAAAATGGACGGATGGATGACTGACACCAACTTGAACGGGGCCCTAAAGGGACGGCGTGGCGCAGTGGTTGAGTGGCCGTGCGCATCCCGAGGGTCCCTGGTTCAATCCCCACCTAGTACCAACCTCGTCACGTCCGTTGTGTGCTGAGCAAGGCACTTCACCCTTGCTCCTGATGGGTGCTGGTTAGCGCCTTGCATGGCAGCTCCCTCCATCAGTGTGTGAATGTGTGTGTGAATGGGTAAATGTGGAAGTAGTGTTAAAGCGCTTTGAGTACCTTGAAGGTAGAAAAGCGCTATACAAGTACAACCCATTTATCATTTAACATTATCAGCAGACCTATGTAAGCGTCAATATATACCTTGATGGTGCAGAAAAAAGACCATGTATTTTTTTAACCGATTTCCGAACTCTAAATGGGTGAATTTTGGCGAATTAAACGCCTTTCTGTTTATCGCTCTGGAGGCGATGACGTCAGAATGTGACGTCTCTGAGGTAATACAGCCGCCATTTTCATTTTCAACACATTACAAACACCGGGTCTCAGCTCTGTTATTTTCCGTTTTTTCGACTATTTGTTGGAACCTTGGAGACATCATGCCTCGACGGTGTGTTGTCGGAGGGTGTAACAACACTAACAGGGAGGGATTCAAGTTGCACCACCGGCCCGAAGATGCAAAAGTGTCTGCCGCCAGACCCCCATTGAATGTGCCAAAGTGTCTCCACATTTTACCGGCGATGACAGACATGGCACAGAGATGTATGGATAACCTGCAGATGCATTTGCAACTATAAATTCAAAGAAGTCGCAAAGGTGAGTTTTTTTTATGTTGACTTATGTGCTAATCAGACATATTTGATTTCGGCGTGACTGCCAGCTAATCGATGCTAACATGCTACGCTAATCGACGCTAACATGCTATTTATCGGCGGTGCTAAAGCAGACATGGCACAGAGATGTATGGATAACCTGCAGATGCATTTGGAACTATAAAGTCAACAAATTCACAAATGTGAGTTTTGTTGATGTTGACTGCCAGTTAATTAATGCTAACATGCTATACTAATCTATGCCAACATGCTACGCTAATCGATGCTAACATGCTATTTACCGGCGGTGCTAAAGCAGACATGGCACAGAGATGTATGGATAACCTGTAGATGCATTTGCAACTATATTACGTTTCCTTCCACCCACATTTAATGCGACAAAAACACTTACCAATCGACGGATTTAAGTTGCTCCAGTGTCAAAAGATGCGAAAGTCCTGATCGTTTGGTCCGCACATTTTACCGGCGATGCTAACGCAGCTATTCGGCCATGCTATGGCTATGAATAGCGTCAATAGCTATTCGCTCAATAGCTTCAGTTTCTTCTTCAATACTTTCATACTCCAACCATCTGTTTCAATACATGCGTAATCTGTTGAATCGCTTAAGCCGCTGAAATCCGAGTTTGAATCCGAGTTAATGTCGCTATATCTTGCTGTAGTATTCGCCGTTGTTTGTTTACATTGGCAGCACTGTGTGACGTCACAGGGAAATGGATAGTGGCATCGCGAATAGCGAAAATCAAGCACTTTAAAGCTTTTTTTAGGGATATTCGGGGACAGGTAAAATTTTGAAAAAAAATTCAAAAAATACAACAAGCCACTGGGAACTGATTTTTATTGTTTTTAACCCTTTTGAAATTGTGATTATGTTCCCCTTTAAGTGTTACCCCAGTTTCATATAGCTTGCGTAGAACTGCATGAAGCCCAAACAACAAGTTTGTTCATGTGACATGTGTCGAGAAACATGCACATTTGCCGCTGGAAGTGTTGGGGTGCTGATGCTACATCAAAGGTTAGCCTGTTAACATTGAAACGTTCAAATGGTGTTATAAATGTTGTGTACCTTGGTAAATCTGGGAACCAAGATGTTCGCCAAAATCTTCTGTTTACATCTAACTTGCTGAAGACTTGAGCATCTGCAAGACATCCTAGTATATGTTCCACCGACCAAACTCATCTCGTGGGCTGGTTTTAAATCTGTTATGCCCGAATGTCGAGGGAGGTGGGGGTTGGGGGTTTATTTTTCATATGTCTCTGATTTGCACATCAATCAGTCTGAGGGGTAAAAGTTGGCACTTGGTTATGCAAACAGTTACCCAGCATCACTTATGCGTCAACATCTCAATACATCTCAACTTTGCTGGGAAAAATGGCGTAGTGCAGGTTTTTGAGCGTCCGTAAACTTGACACATGAGGCCCCAGGACCCTGGGCTGAGGAAAGAGTAACCAAGCACTTGAAGCATCATTTATCTTACTGTTCAGGAAGGTTTCAGATACAGAGAAGACATGGGGTCATGAGTGGATAAGATTATGCTCCAAATAATCCAAGTTTGTATGAATACCTCAGATATTTGTGAAAGAAGCAGTGAGGAGGTCCTGGGTAGGGTGGATGTCGCCACATATGAGCAACATACCACAAACTAAACAGCTAATTGCTTATTTTCCCTTGTGTGTTCTCATGTGTTTTACTGCGTCTGCTTTATATGTGAACCTTTTACAGCACAGTGAACAACTAAATGGTTTTTCACCCGTGTGTGTTCTTACGTGTTCAGTCAAACAGCTCTTAAGAGAAAAGTTTTCACCACAAATAGAACAGTTAAATGTTTTTTCACCTGTGTGTGTTCTCATGTGTTGAGTCAAAGAGGTATTTTGATAAAAGATTTTGCCACAAACTGAACAGTTACATATATTTTCACCTGTGTGTGTTCTCATATGTTGAGTCATACGACAATTTTGAGAAAAGCTTCTGCCACAAACTAAACATTTAAATGGTTTTTCACCCGTGTGTGTTCTCATGTGTTGAGTCAAACGGCAATTTCGAGAAAAGCTTTCGCCACAAACTGAACAATTAAATGGTTTTTCACCTGTGTGTGTTCTGATGTGTTGAGTCAAAATGCTACTTTGAGAAAAGCTTTTGCCACAAACTGAACAATGAAATGGTTTTTCACCTGTGTGTGTTCTCATGTGTTCAGTCAAACGGCAATTTAGAGAAAAGCTTTTACCACAAACTGAACAAATAAATGTTTTTTCCCCTGTGTGGGTTCTCATGTGTTCAGTCAAAGAGCTATTTCGAGAAAAGCTTTTGTCACAAACTGAACAAACAAATGGTTTTTCCCCTGTGTGGGTTCTCATGTGTTGAGTCAAAGAGCTACTTTGAGAAAAGCTTTTGCCACAAACTGAACAATGAAATGCTTTTTCTCCTGTGTGTGTTCTCATGTGTTCAGTCAAATGGCTCTTTTTAGCCAAACTTTCAGCACAAACTGAGCAGCTCAAAAATGTTTTAACTCCCTTCTGTGAAGAGCATTGAGAGTGTTTGTTGTCAGTGTGAGTCCTCATATCACCTTCACAGTCTGTATCGCTGCTCATAGGTTCTTCAACCTCGTCTTCAGCCTCACTATCTGATAGTGGAGCTAAGAGGTTGTCTACTTGTGGTTTCTCTTCATCATCTTCAGTCTTCACAGAGACAACAGTCAGTTGCAACTTGGTGTAATCAGCTTCCTCTCGTCCTAGAAGACACTCTCCCTCCTGAGTGATGCAGAGTTCCTCCTCTTCCTTTTTAATGCAGGGTGGTTGTGGAGTCTCCTGCTTCAAAGTGGAGCTCCCCCCTGACTGAGGAGAAACTTCTTCTGGATTACCGATCAGCTGCTGGACGTCTGCAAGACAAACACAAATAAAAAAACAACACTTTCTTCTATGTACTGTATGTGTGTGTAGTAGTGTTGTACAGTATACTGCTACTAATAAAGCATCGTAGTACTAATCAATTGAAATCGGTACTGTAGCACCTTTGAAAAGTACGGGTACCGTTCTTTCATCTGAATGCTGCTGTGTGGCGGTGACTACAGAGCCGAGGCGCATGATGTTGAGTGTGTCAAAACGCACACACAAAGTGCATACAAGCAATAACATCGTGGAGAGGAAGAAAGGCAACAAAGGACAATTCTACTGGTTAATAAAGAGGGTGTGTGAAGTGCAATATGGAGGTATTTGGGCTTCTAAACTAACAATAAAGGTGACACTTTAAACAGGGAGCTGTTTTGTCGGGGGTAACACTGGGTCCTTAAAGCTCCGCTCTTAGGTCGATTAGTTACAACATGCTATTAACACTCCTGCACATGCTACCACTACCTCTCCTTACTCGCCCACTCACTTACAAGGAGCCCAAAGGCTGTCCCTGGCAATGGAAGGCCTGGGTCGAGCTGTGGGATCACAGACTGTGGCCATTTCTGAACTAAATCACAAGATGGATGACATCATAGAGAGGCTTGCTGGATTGGAAAAAAAACTGGATTGAGAGCTGACATGGACGATTAGAGCAGACAGGCCATGAAAATGTCTGCTTGCTTGGAAAACAACATTCCTAATCTACAATCTGACTCCCTCGCATGGCCTTGACGCTGCTCAAAAACAGAAAAAAGGCTGTTGGGAAACATCCCCGAAGGACACCTCAGCGAGGGACACTCTGACTACCCTCCCTCCCTTCTCAACAACACCCGGGAGTTGAACTTTGCTTGCACTGCCTGCAGACACAACAACTCACTCTGAACACACACACACACACACACACACACACACACACACACACACACACACACACACACACACACACACTGTGCTTCGTGGCCCCTCACCCTCCCCTCTGTCGCCACTTTTATTGATTAATGTGTTTATGTGTGCTATGGCGATGGGATTTTTTTTTCTTCTTGGCCTCAGTCTAGACCCTCGCCCTGGAGTCCAGCCTTTGACTGAATATGTTTTACTCCCCCCCCCATAAATATACCTATTTCTCACCTTTTTATTGAAAGAGGCACTGGACTATCTGACTCACTCATCAGCGATCCTTTTTCTGTCTCCTTGTAATGTTTTGTCTGATCTTGAACGGGATTGTGTTGAAAATGTAATTTCCCCTAGGGGATCAACAAAGTACTGTTTTATCTAATCTAATCTAATCTTACTCACGTCACTCCCCCCACATACTGCACACACACACATTCGCTACTCTCACAACAGCTGCTTTAAAACACACCTCACCAAATGTGCTGATTAGTATTAGCACCTTTGCTTCAGACTTAGGTCAACATTTAAATAATAAGCATTCAGATCTGCACAAGGAGTTTAAATAGTGACAGGTATAATGTAGTTGTTACACCTGTCCTGCTGCTCTCTCTTTACTCGCCCGCTCACTCACTGACGTCACTCAGACAACAGGTTGACATTGTCACAAACACACATACTACTCTCAGAAGTTAACCAGCTCCCCTGCTGTGCACATAGCAGTAAAACTCCATGTCACAATATTGCAATACTTGTATAGCGCTTTTCTACCTTCAAGGTACTCAAAGCTCTTTGACACTATTTCCACATTCACACACTGATGGAGGGAGCTGCCAAGCAAGGCCCTAACCACCACCCATCAGGAGCAAGGGTGAAGTGTCTTGCTCAAGGACACAACGAACGTGACGAGGTTGGTAGAAGGTGGGGATTGAACCAGGAACCCCCAGATTGCTGGCAATAGACTATTGTATTGTGACTCAAGTAGTGTGATACAAAGTTTATCGTGAAGTCCTTGCCAATACCTTGTTTGGGGCTGGAAAATTGTGGCAAAACATCCATCCATCCATTTCCTACCGCTTATTCCCTTTGGGGTCGCGGGGGGCGCTCGTGTCTATCTCAGCTACAATCGAGCGGAAGGTGGTTTACACCCTGGACAAGTCGCCACCTCATCGCAGGGCCAACACAGATAGACAGACAACATTCACACACTAGGGACCATTTAGTGTTGCCAATCAACCTATCCCCAGGTGCATGTCTTTGGAGGTGGGAGGGGCCTATCCCCAGGTGCATGTCTTTGGAGGTGGGAGGGGCCTATCCCCAGGTGCATGTCTTTGGAAGTGGGAGGGGCCTATCCCCAGGTGCATGTCTTTGGAAGTGGGAGGGGCCTATCCCCAGGTGCATGTCTTTGGAGGTGGGAGGGGCCTATCCCCAGGTGCATGTCTTTGGAAGTGGGAGGGGCCTATCCCCAAGTGCATGTCTTTGGAAGTGGGAGGAAGCCGGAGTACCCGGAGGGAACTCACGCATTCACGGGGAGAACATGCAAACTCCACACAGAAAGATCCTGAGCCCGGGATTGAACCCTGGACTACTCAGGACCTTCATATTGTGAGGCAAACGCACTAACCCCTCTTCCACTGTGCTGCCCGTAGCAATACATAATAATGACAATTATTTTGAGGTATTTTGGAATCACGATAAATTACAAAATGACTTATCAATTTGAAAATGTAAAAACAGTACCACCAAAACTCAATTGTAAATATGATGTCAAAGACCAACTAGATATACATTAGTAAAAAATAAATAACATAGAATTTAAATTATAGTAACAATAAATTAAAATGACTATCGCAATATATGAATGGGTTTTCTGTTTAATTTTTTCTGAATTCCGTTTCTTGAATATTCTCAACCTCGTGAAAGATATATTTTCGAAATTGGGACTTTGTTTTACTTCAGACACATTTTCAACATAAACTATGTGTTATTAAAGCACATCACACCACTAAAGGAATTCAATACAACCTTTTTAGAAAAACAAAAAAATTTCCATCCATCCATTTTCTACCGCTTATTCCCTTTCGGGGTCGCGGGGGGCGCTGGTGCCTATCTCAGCTACAATCGGGCGGAAGGCGGGGTACACCCTGGACAAGTCGCCACCTCATCGCAGGGCCAACACAGATAGACAGACAACATTCACACACTAGGGACCATTTAGTGTTGCCAATCAACCTATCCCCAGGTGCATGTCTTTGGAAGTGGGAGGGGCCTATCCCCAGGTGCACGTCTTTGGAGGTGGGAGGGGCCTATCCCCAGGTGCATGTCTTTGGAGGTGGGAGGGGCCTATCCCCAGGTGCATGTCTTTGGAGGTGGGAGGAAGCCGGAGTACCCGGAGGGAACCCACGCATTCACGGGGAGAACATGCAAACTCCACACAGAAAGATCCCGAGCCTGGGATTGAACCCAGGACTGCAGGACCTTTGTATTGTGAGGCAGACGCACTAACCCCTCTGCCACCGTGAAGCCCAAACAAAAAACAAACAAAAAAAAAAATATATATATATATATAAAGAGGCTCAGAGGTTTGTAACCTAAGACTGAGACTTATTTGTATTGTCATTCAAATTTGAACTTAACAGTACAACAAACACACTACCAGCTAGCTTATTTTACTATTAGTGTTTGAACACAGCATACATTTTTTATTTTCTTGTTCTTTATGACCTCCAATCCCCTGCAGGTTGATGTCGACATGTCCTTTACACGAGCGCTTGTTTTGCTCTTCCACTTTCTTCATTTTACTTTTGCATTCTTCGGATCTCAACTCACTCACCTTCATCTTCCGTCTTTATCTCCGTTGGTGATTTGCTGGAAGTTTCTGATTCTCTTTCACTTTCTCTTTGACATGACGTCGCCATCTTAGCATAGCAGTAGTCGTCCATCTTCTATCACGTCTTCAATCTTCACTTCAGATATCGCTCCAAACTCAATGCACGTTTCGCGGCTTTGGGAAATACGAATTGAGATATTTGTTGCTATATTTGCTGTGAATCATATGACTTTAAAACCGTGGATTGGAGAATTCCTCGAAAAACCACAGCCTCCGGTCTTCGTCTTTTTGCTTGGCCTTAAGCACATTTGCGCATGCGCTAAAAGTCAGCAACTTCCGTTTCGTTCTCCACAGCAGTGGTTTTTCAAAATAAAGGATATTTAATCTTGTTTTAACATACTGGTTTGCAAAATTATCCATCCATCCATTTTCTACCGCTTATTCCCTTTCGGGGTCGCGGGGGGCGCTGGTGCCTATCTCAGCTACAATCGGGCTATGTTGATTGGCAACACTAAATGGTCCCTAGTGTGTGAATGTGAGTGTGAGGGTTGTCTGTCTATCTGTGTTGGCCCTGCGATGAGGTGGCGACTTGTCCAGGGTGTACCCCGCCTTCCGCCCGATTGTAGATGTAGCAAAATTATCTAAAATCAAATAATCAACAACTATTCTTTGAAAAAAAAATCAAAATAAAATAATATATATATATATCCATCCATTTTCTACCGCTTATTCCCTTTTGGGGTCACGGGGGGCGCTGGCACCTATCTCAGCTACAATCGGGCGGAAGGCGGGGTACACCCTGGACAAGTTAATATATATATATATATATATATATAGATATATATATATATATGTATTAGGGATGCGCGGATAGGCAATTATATCATCCGCAACCGCATCACCAAAGTCGTCATTCACCCGCCATCCACCCGAACAAACATTTTATTAGGACTGTAGCCGCCCGCCACCCGCCCGCAAACATTTTATCTGGGCAAACATTTTATCAGGACTGTACCCGCCCGCTGAAATATATCAGAGGTTGGCCGTCTTTACCACTCAAAGGGCTATTTAAATCTATTTCACAGAGTAATGAAGACAATTGGAGCCGTTAACGTTCTCACGACTATTCAACAGCGTTCATCCTGATGACAAGAATATGGGCGTGCTGTGAAGCCATTGCCTTAGACACCTTCAACAACATGTACCAACCGATTGTTGGTCCGGCATCATGTTGTGTGCAGTATCCACAATTACACGTACAAGATTGGAAGGCATACTGGGTGATACAGAGTACACTGATGGTTGTGATATAAACAACTTTAACACTTACTAATATGCGCCACGCTGTGAAGCCACACAATACAAGATTGACAAAGACATTTCGGGAGAACATCCTCATAGTAACACAACATAAACGCAACACAACAAATACCCAGAATCCGTTGTATCCAGGACTACCCCTGGATATATTTCTCACACCCGTGCCCCCAACCCCGCCCACCTTACCGACGCATGGGCGGGTGGCGGGGTTTGCTGCTAGCGGGGTGTATAAAATAGTCAGGAAGTATCATGAATATATATGTATATATATATATATATATATATATATATTTATATATATATATATATACACACACACACACACACACACACAAGCACGTGCACAGACTTTTTTTGATGGCTGTTGTTCGAACCAGAATAAGGGCATACATAGAAAGGAAACAAATCATACATTTTAAATACTACAAAAAACAAGAATGTTTTTCAAGCTACTTAGTTGTTTTAGTTAAAAACCTTTAGAAGGTCAAATCATGACTCTGAATAAAGAAGAAAAGCACTAAGAGTGTAGATCTCCACCAGGACCAATCCTATTGTTCACCTGCTACTAAATTGTGTGCCATCTCATGTGTATCGTGTGCTGCTATGACAATAAACTTCCATGAATCCTGTAAAACAGCAGACAGTTAGTAATATGGTTTCACATCAAAATGTTGGTGAAACTGCTCATTTCTACCTGGCGATAGGTGGCTCTAACTGTAGTGCTAATCACTCACCAGCAGAAAGCCCTCATCGCACTGCTAATCAATAACTACCATCTTAGGCACTTAACATCACTAATCACCAGTTAACAAATGTCAACTATCTTAAATGCAAACATGAAAACAAGACACATTAACGTCTTTCCCCATTACAAACATCATAACACAATCTAAACTTATATAAACACATTACTGTCTGAGCATATAAGATATTCAATTATGTTGCAATTTATTATATTGCAATTAGCCATGTGATTAAGATCGGCACGGTCTGACCAATCACAAGTCAGCAGGAGCTGCTTTGTTCTCGTGTTTGGAGAAAGCGGAAGAGCGATTGTCAGCCTGACATTGATGTGTCTCTGAGAACTGAACACATTTTTATAACTTATAACAAAATGTGTTTATACAGTAACCTGCTCACATGAGTCAGATTACAGCAGGGCTGTCAAACTCATTTTAGCTCAGGGGCCGCATGGAGGAAAATCTATTTCCACGTGGGCGGGACGGGTCAAATCATGGCATGATCACTTAAAAACACGACTACGACAAATTCAGATTGATTTCTTTATTTTACTTCGACCTAAAATAGAACAAGCACATTCTGAAAATGTACATATCACAAATAATCCTCTTGATAGAACACTTCAAGTTAGTTAAAAAGTCTGAGAAAAAATAATGGGGCATTTTCATAAACACCTTGAAGAACACAATGAATTTAGACTTAATCTCAGTGTTTCTGCAAAACAATCAAACTTTAAGGCACAGCCCATTTAGGATTGAACAAAAAACTAAATAAAGCATGAATAGAAAAAACAATCACCTCATGTGTCATTTCCACATATTAATCCTGTGCTAACTCAACAAACCATACACACTGAGGTAGAAACTATTCAAGAGTGTTGAGTTACTTCCTGTCTTCTAGACATAATGTGTATTGACAGAAAAATAAAAGCAGTGCAATGTGTGAACAATTTCAACAAAGCACAAATAAAAAGTAGAAAGAGTGACAGTATTGCAGTAAATCACACACTGTTCACTTTCTTTACATTTGCACAGAAGACAATCATTTTCACAGAACTATATCAGTGTGCAGTGTCTCATGCTGCATTTGAAGTGGGGTTACTGATTGATTATTTTACTCCTCTTTTACGTTGGCTGGAGGGGGAGGAGTCACAGCCCCGCTTTACCGTGTACCTCTTGCTTGGTATACTTGCTCGCCCCGGTATAAACTATTTGCTTGCAAATTGAACAGTTAAATGTTTTTTTGCCTGTGTGTGTTCTCATGGGTTGAGTCAAATTGCTATTTTAGGAAAAGCTTTTGCCACAAATTGAACATTTATATGGTTTTTCACGTGTGTGTGTTCTCATGTGATCAGTCAAACTGCAATTTCAAGAAATTATTTTACCCAACTGAACAATCAAATGGTGTTTCACCTGTGTGTGTTCTCATGTGTTCAGTCAAAGAGGTATTTCAATAAAAGATTTTGCCACAAACTGAACATTCACATGTTTTTTCACCTGTGCGTCGTCTCATGTGTTGAGTCAAATGGCTATTTTGAGAAAAGCTTTTTACCACAAACTGAACAATTAAATGGTTTTTCACATGTGTGTCTTGTGTCAAGCCAAACCGCGTTTTTGAGAAAAGCTTTTACCAAAAACAGAACAATTTAGAGTTTTTTCATCTGTGTATACTCACGTGTTCAGTTAAACTGCATTTCTGAGAAAAATCTTTTACTGGAAACTGAACAATTATACGTTTTTTCACCTGTGTGTTCTCATGTGTTGACTCAAATAGACATTTTGAGAAAAGCTTTTGCCACAAACTGAACAATCAAATGGTTTTTCACCTGTGTGTGTTCTCATGTGTTGCATCAAACGGTATTTTCGAGAAAAGCTTTCGCCACAAACTGAACAATTAAATGGTTTTTCACCTGTATGTGTTCTCATGTGTTGAGTCAAATTCACATTTTGGGAAAAGCTTTTGCGACAAACTGAACAACTAAATGGTTTTTCGCCTGTGTGTGTTCTCATGTGTTCAATCAAACTGTAATTTTGAGAAAAGCTTTTGTTACAAACTGAACAATTAAATGGTTTTTCACCTGTGTGTGTTCTCATGTGTTCAGTCAAACTGCAATTTAGAGAAAACCTTTTGCCACAAACTGAACATTTAAATGGTCTTTCTCCTGTATGTGTTCTCATGTGTTGAGTCAAATTGCTATTTTGAGAAAAGCTTTTTCCACAAACCGAACAAATAAATGGTTTTTCACCTGTGTGTGTTCTCATGTGTTGAGTCAAATGGCACTTTTTTGTAAAACTTTCAGCACAAACTGAACAGCTCAAACATGTTTTACCTCTCTTCTTTGAAGAGCATTCAGAGTGTTTGTTGTCAGTGTGAGTCCTCATATCACCTTCAAGGTCTTTATCGCTGCTCAAAAGTTCTTCAACCTCGTCTTCAGCCTCACTATCTGATAGTGGAGCTAAGAGGTTGTCTACTTGTGGTTTCTCTTCATCATCTTCAGTCTTCACAGAGAGAATACTCAGTGGAAACTTGGTGTAATCAGCTTCCTCTCGTCCTAGAAGACACTCTCCCTCCTGAGTGATGCAGAGTTCCTCCTCTTCCTTTTTAATGCAGGGTGGTTGTGGAGTCTCCTGCTTCAAAGTGGAGCTCCCCCCTGACTGAGGGGAAACTTCTTCTGGATTACCGATCAGCTGCCGGACGTCTGCAAGACACAAACAATAAAAACACACTTTCTTCTATGTACTGTATGTGTGTGTAGTAGGGTTGTACAGTATACTGCTACTAATAAAGTTTCGTGGTACTAATCAATTGAAATCGGTACTATACCACCTTTGAAAAGTACCGGTACCGTTCTTTCATCTGAATGCTGCTGTGTGGCGGTGACTACAGAGCCGAGGCGCATGATGTTGAGTGTGTCAAAACGCACACACAAAGTGCATACAAGCAATAACATCGTGGAGAGGAAGAAAGGCAACAAAGGACAATTCTACTGGTTAATAAAGAGGGTGTGTGAAGTGCAATATGGAGGTATTTGGGCTTCTAAACTAACAAGAACTAACTGCCTCATCCGTGACAACAACCACATGGACTACAGGGAGGAGGTGAAACATCTGGTTGACTGGTGCAGAACCAACAACCTGGTCCTGAACGTCGACAAGACCAAGGAGATCCTCGTCGACTTCAGGAAGCACCAGTCTAGCCACGCTCCACTCTTCATCAACGGCACAGGTAAGCAGGACCAAGTTCCTGGGGGAGCAGATAACTGACAATATGACCTGGTCCTGACACACTGGAGCTCTTGTAAAAAGAGCTCAGCAGCGCATGCACTTTTTGCGTCGGACGAAATGAGCACAGCTCCCTCCCCCCGTTCTCAGCACATTCCACAGAGGCACTATAGAGAGCCTGCTGACCAACTGCATCTCAGTCTGGACTGGAGCCTGCAGTGCCTCAGACTGGAAGTCTCTCCAGAGAGTGGTGAGGACGGCGGAAAAGATCATCAGGACTCCTCTTCCTCCTATCCAGGAGATGTCAAAAAGCCGCTGCCTGACCAGGGCTCAGAAAATCTGCAGAGACTCCTCCCACCCCCACCAAGGACTGTTTTCACTGCTAGACTCTAGAAAAAGGTTCCGCAGCCTCTGGAGCAGAACCTCTGTAACAACTTTTTCCCTCAGGCCGTAAGACTCTTGAACGCATCATAATAACCCCCTCAATTTCCCCCCCCCAAAATGGATTAACTCGCTGGAACATAAAGACAATATAACATACATCCATAAACCTGGATGCATATGCAAAAGTGCAATATATTTATCCGTACAGTAATCTATTTATTTATATCTGCACCTTTTTGCTTTTTTATCCTGCACTACCATGAGCTAATGCAACAAAATGTTGTTCTTATCTGTAATGTAAAGTTCAAATTTGAATGACAATAAAAAGGAAGTCTAAGTCTATGTCTAAGAATAAAGGTGACACTTTCTATCCAGGGAGCCGCCGCTCTGCAAGGGTTGCTTTACACCAGGGGTGTCCAAACTTTTTCCACAGAGGGCCACACATGGAAAAATGTAAGCATGCGGGGGCCATTTTGATATTTTTCATTTTGAAATCATAACAAAATATCCATCATCCATCCATCATCTTCCGCTTATCCGAGGTCGGGTCGCGGGGGCAGCAGCCTAAGCAGGGAAGCCCAGACTTCCCTCTCCCCAGCCACTTCGTCTAGCTCTTCCCGGGGGATCCCGAGGCGTTCCCAGGCCAGCCGGGAGACATAGTCTTCCCAACGTGTCCTGGGTCTTCCCCGTGGCCTCCTACCAGCTGGACGTGCCCTAAACATCTCCCTAGGGAGGCGTTCGGGTGGCATCCTGACCAGATGCCCGAACCACCTCATCTGGCTCCTCTCCATGTGGAGGAGCAGCAGCTTTACTTTGAGTTCCTCCCGGATGGCAGAGCTTCTCACCCTATCTCTAAGGGAGAGACCTGGAAACTCATTTCGGCCGCTTGTACCCGTGATCTTATCCTTTCGGTCATGACCCAAAGCTCATGACCATAGGTGAGGATGGGAACGTAGATCGACCGGTAAATGGAGAGCTTTGCCTTCCGGCTCAGCTCCTTCTTCACCACAACGGATCGATACAGTATTTGCATTACAGGAGACGCCGCACCGATCCGCCTGTCGATCTCACGATCCACTCTTCCCTCACTCGTGAACAAGACTCCTAGGTACTTGAACTCCTCCACTTGGGGCAGGGTCTCCTCCCCAACCCGGAGATGGCACTCCACCCTTTTCCGGGCGAGAACCATGGACTCGGACTTGGAGGTGCTGATTCTCATTCCGGTCGCTTCACACTCGGCTGCGAACCGATCCAGTGAGAGCTGAAGATCCCGGTCAGATGAAGCCATCAGGACCACATCATCTGCAAAAAGCAGAGACCTAATCCTGCGGTCACCAAACCGGAACCCCTCAACGCCTTGACTGCGCCTAGAAATTCTGTCGTAAAAGTTATGAACAGAATGGGTGACAAAGGACAGCCTTGGCGGAGTCCAACCCTCACTGGAAATGTGTCCGACTTACTGCCAGCAATGCGGACCAAGCTCTGACACTGATCATACAGGGAGCGGACTATGTTCTGACACTGATCATACAGGGAGCGGACTATGTTCTGACACTGATCATACAGGGAGCGGACTATGTTCTGACACTGATCATACAGGGAGTGGACTATGTTCTGACACTGATCATACAGGGAGCGGACTATGTTCTGACACTGATCATACAGGGAGTGGACTATGTTCTGACACTGATCATACAGGGAGTGGACTATGTTCTGACACTGATCATACAGGGAGTGGACTATGTTCTGACACTGATCATACAGGGAGTGGACTATGTTCTGACACTGATCATACAGGGAGTGGACTATGTTCTGACACTGATCATACAGGGAGTGGACTATGTTCTGACACTGATCATACAGGGAGTGGACTATGTTCTGACACTGATCATACAGGGAGTGGACTATGTTCTGACACTGATCATACAGGGAGTGGACTATGTTCTGACACTGATCATACAGGGAACGGACCGCCACAATAAGACAGATAACAAAATATATGGATTTTTATTTTTAATCCTTAGGGCTACTGGGGAGCATAGAGGGTCTCAGTCACCAAGATGTTAAAAATAAGTCAAATTATTATTATTGTTTTATTTAATGCTTACAGTAAATCTCTGTATCAACTTGAGGTTGATATAAAGTAAAACAAATAAGGTTTTATGCCTTTTCTGTCAAAGACAACTTTGTTTTTTATAGTAAAACCGAAATATGCAGTATTTAGATGGATCGATAGATCATAGATCGATAGATGGATAGATAGATAGATAGATGGATAGATGGATAGATGGATAGATGGATAGATGGATAGATGGATAGATGGATAGATGGATAGATGGATAGATAGATGGATAGATAGATAGATAGATAGATAGATAGATAGATAGTACTTTATTGATTCCTTCAGGAGAGTTCCTTTATTTAGCAATTAAACCTCTCAAAGATCAATAATGCAGGACAACATTGATTTTAATTATTTAGTATTTTTGAGTAATCACAGTGAAAAGTTAAATAAAATCCTGCTAAATATATTTGATATCCGAAAGGTTCCCCACTCATAAAGTGATACATTTTCATTGTTTTTTTTTTTTTACTTTTAACACTTAAATTTCAAGATCAACTTCCGATATATCTGTCGATTTTAAGTTTGAACTATTATTTTGTTTTTTTTATGCTCTTTTGTCAAAACTTTGATGTTTTTATACGGCAACCACAAAACATATGCAATATTTTTTCCACATAAAACATTTTAAAGTGATAGTTTTTAAGTTATAATTCATTAGAGCATAGATTTTTTTGGTCCTTTTTAAAATAATTTTTTTTTGGAGCAATGAAAAAAAAAGAAAATAAAGACAAAAGGAACAAAAAAACTGCCTGCATGGCAGCTTTGTGTCAACATTGCCACTTTTTCTCATTAGATTTCACCTCATTCCACTTTTTTAAAATGTTTTATTTTTATTTTTGCAATACTATCAATTTTGCAATGTTTGCAGAATGTGTGGCGGCCCGCTAAACGATTAGCTGCGGGCCGCAAATGGACCCCGGGACGCATTTTGGACACCCCTGCCTTACACCTTTCCTGTTTGTCTCAAGTAAACAACACCAAAATTGTATATGTTCCATTGATAATATAAAACATTACACACGGCGCTCAAAAATCTATTACAATTTTTTAGTAGGACTTTGGTAAGCAATTAAGCCACACCGCTTGATGGATTGTAACGTGTGTCAACATACTATAATACTAATACTAGAGTATTAGTATTATACTATTGTATTATTATGGTGTGTGCATAAGGTAAGACATTATCTGCCATTTTGTTTCGCAATATTATGTAAAAGCAACTTTTCTTATCTTCTGATACCTGCTGATGTGTATTTAAGATCTGCAATCATCCTAAAAAATTGTGCGCAGCCGCCTTTGTAGTACGTGCCGAGTCAATAAGCTTCTTCTTTTTCTCTATCTTCTTGCTACGGGACATTCATCCTCCACGGTTGCCATTTCATATATAAAGTAGTGTAAAGTTCTTACTTATATCTGTCTGTAAACTTGCCATGAAAGCTATAAAACATACCGATGTAGTGAGTTAACATTAATCACCCAAGGAACTTTAGTTATTAGAGTTCCGGTTGGGCAGTTTTTCCCGGGACACGTTTCCGGTGTTGTTGTTTACGGATGAGGAGATGCTGCTAGGCTATTGATTGAAGTAAAGTCTGATGTCATTAAAACAGTTAGCTCCATCTTTCCACTCCCGTCCTTGCACGCTACACTGCTACAAAAAAGATGACGAGGAGAAAACGCTGCCGAAGGTGAGCCACTTAAAAAAGACTGCCCACAAAACGCTGCATCCGGAAGAGACTGTCAGAAAGCGGCTTGAAGATGATCTGTAAAACATCACCATGCAAGATTTTGACCAAAGAACCACCATTACGGGGCGGCATAGCTCGGTTGGTAGAGTGGCCGTGTCAGCAATTTGAGGGTTGCAGGTTCGATTCCCGCTTGTGCCATCCTAGTTACTGCCGTTGTGTCCTTGGGAAAGACACTTTACCCACCTGCTCCCAGTGCCACCCACACTGGTTTAGATATTGGGTGTCACTATGTAAAGCGTTTTGAGACACTTGAGAAAAGCGCTATATAAATATAATTCACTTCACTTCACTTCACTTCACTACATGTTATGTAGACCACAAGGAAGTATTTTCCATTTCTAAAAAAAATTATAACATGACTCCAATAATGAGCCCTATAATCCAATGCGCCTTATATATGACAAAAAGATCAAGAATAGACCATTCATCGGCAGTGCGCCTTACAACCCGGTGCGCCCTATTGTCCGGAAAATATGGTAGTTAATGAGGTCATTAGAGACAACAACGACCTCTGGTCATTGGTCTCAGCGAAACCTGGCTCAAACAAGATTAACGAGGTATCTCCTCCTAACTATTTTGAATGTTTATATTGCCCGTCCCCTTAAAAAGGGGTGGAGGAGTCGCACTAAAATATAATGAAAACCTTAACCTTACTCCTAACCTAAGTAATAAATATAAATAATTTAGGTCGCTTACTATGGGTCTGTCATGCCGCTACCTCTCTACCTAGCTGGAATCGACTGCCCCCCAGGGCCCTATTTGCACTTTATCAGTAAATTCTCAGAGTTTGTCGCTGATCTAGTGACGTATTCAGATAATATAATTATGAGAGGATTTTTAATATCCATTTGAATACCCGTCAGACCCTCCCTGTGATAGCTGTGGTCTTACACAAATAACAAATCAACCCACGCATCACAACGGTAATACAATAGATTGAGTCCTTGTCCGGGGTGTCACCACCTCCCAAGTTATGATACTCCCGTACACTGAAATAATGTCCGATCATTATCTTATAAAACTCAAAGTTCTGACTCATTGTCAACAAGCTACTAATAACCACTGCTTCAGCAGGCGCAAAATTAATGCTGTCACAACTTTCTTGCTTACTGCCTTCGGTAATGGCGCCATTCCCAAAAAGTGTGGGGCTCTATCAATAACCTCACTAACAACTTTAACGACGCCCTGTGCGACACCATTGAGAGTATAGCATCGCTAAAACTAAAAAAGGGCCGTAAAAGGCATACCCCCTGGTTTACAGAAGAAACTAGAGCTCTTAAACTATTATGCAGAAAGTTGGAACGCAAATGGTTTTCGACTAAACTTGAGGTTTACCATCAAGCGTGAAGTGATAGTTTACTAACTTATAAAGGCATGCTTACCTTAGCTAAAGCTAATTACTGCTCCAATCTCATCTGCCTCAATAAAAATGATACTTAATATTTGTTGAGTACAATAGCATCGCTAACCTAAAAAAGGACTCCTGCCAGTAGCTCCACCCACTCGGCAGGCGACTTTATGGATTTCTTTAATAAGAATATTGAACTCATTAGAAAGGAGATTAAAGACAACGCGTCGCAGCTACGATATACGACGAATATTGCCCTCCAAAATAGTCTCGCTCTTTACGATGAAATAACATTAGAGGAACTACTGCGGCGTGTATATGGAATAAAACAAAAAAGTTTACTTGAGTCACTTCCTTAGAAACTTATCAAGAAGCTGTTTCTAATATTAGGGCCATCAGTTCTAAACATTATAAACTTATCACTTTCCTCTGGCACTGTTCCCCCTACCATTCAAAAAAGTGGTTATTCATCCTCTGCTCAAAAGACTTAACCCCGATCCTGACCTCATGGTAAACTACCGACCACCTTCCCTTTATCTCGAAAATCCTCCAAAAAATATTTGCACAGCAGCTAAATGAACACTTAGCGTCTAACAGCCCTTGCAAAAAATGATTAAATACGTATCTCTTGCTAACTAGCGATGCTGATGCGTCATCCATGTTTTGCTGCTTCTTGATCTTAGCGCTGCGTTCGATACCGTTGATCATAACATTCTTAGAACGTATCAAAACACGAATTGGTACGTCAGACTTAGCCTTTTCTTGGTTTACTCTTATCTTACTGACAGGATGCAGTGCAGTCCTCCTTTCACCTTCACAGTCTTTTTTGCTGCTCAAAGGTTCTTCAACCTCGTCTTCGTCTTGTAGTTTCTCTTCATCATCTTCAGTCTTCACAGAGAGAATACTCGGTAGAAACTTGGTGTAATCAGCTTCCTCTCGTCCTAGAAGACACTCTCCCTTCTGAGTGATGCAGAGTTCCTCCTCTTCCTTTTTAATGCAGGGTGGTTGTGGAGTCTCCTGCTTCAAAGTGGAGCTCCCCCCTGACTGAGGAGAAACTTATTCTGGATGACCCATCAGCTGCTGGACGTCTGCAAGACACAAACAACAAAAACAAACTGTCTTCTATGTACTGTATGTGTGTGTAGTAGGGTTGTACAGTATCACTACGGGTTCAAAAAGGAGCTAGGCTAACGCCACGCTACTGGGAACTGTAGTTAAGCTATGTAGCGTCGCTACTTTTTGTGCACGACTGCCCATCCCTGATTCCAACTCGTAAATAAACGCAAGCAGAAGTCAGCTAACAATGCAGGTAGTGGGGATGCACGCTATTTCTTCTATAAAAACTGTAAACAACTTGTTATATACAGGCTGTAAGTTTATACCTAATGTAATAACAGGCACATTCATAATAACATGTAATATTTACGTATTTTCATCTTTTTTTTTAAATCATTTTAATCAAATGGCGGCACATTATTTTCACAGACACATCACAACGTTCACTATTTATAGTTTTTTTTTCCTTCCTGTTGGCAGGAGCTCTGTGCTCTTGTGTCATCCTTTTGTGTTTCCCTCTTGTTTTCATGTGGTATTATATTTTCTTGCCTTTTGGTCCGGGACCCTTTGGGACTGTGTGACAAGGGGTGGCACTTTTGTGACCTCTGTGGTGCTTTGTTTGTGGACTTCTGGATCTGCCTCCCGGTAGCCTTTTGGCCATGGAGACCAGCTGCTGGGTGTCTGCCACACCGGAGTCAGTTTGGAGGGACTGGAGGAGATGCGGATGAGGGGACAGGACTGCGGAGCTAGCACTGAGCGCCGGGACGGAGAGGCTTCGCGGTGTCTTGGCTGGGTGAGCAGGTGTCGGACACCTCAGTCACCTTGGACGTATCCTCGCTCATCCTTGCGGAATGGACACTGGCCGAGAGTGGAGTCGGCTCTCTTGGTTGCTTTATTGGGTCTGCTCCTGTCTCTGGCCGAGAGTGGAGTCGGCTCTCTTGGTTGCTTTGTTGGGTCTGCTCCTGTCTCTGGCCGAGAGTGGAGTCGGCTCTCTTGGTTGCTTTGTTGGGTCTGCTCCTGTCTCTGGCCGAGAGTGGAGTCGGCTCTCTTGGTTGCTTTGTTGGGTCTGCTCCTGTCTCTGGCCATGCTCCCTCCACCCCAGCGGACAATGGCGTGGAACACCGCAGAGGCCACCACAGTGGATATGTTTCTTTTACTTTTTATTCATAGTTGTATGTAGAAGTGTCTGCTTGTATCTGCTGCTTTAATGTCTTTAATGTCCTCTGTGTTATTTGATGTTTCCCTCTTACACACATGGAAGAGGGATGTGTTCTATGGCTATGAGTTGGCTTTTTCCCTTGCCTCAGTCTGCACCCCCTCTCCAGGGCCCAGGCTTAGACCGATTTTTTTTTTTAATTTTACTTTAATCTTTTTTTTTTCACCTATCCGCCCCCCGTTTACCTGTATCTCACCTTTTTTGTAAGGGGCGCTGGAAGCCGGCAGACCCGTCAGCGATCCTGTTCTGTCTCCCTGTAATGTTTGTCTGATCTTGAATGGGATTGTGCTGAAAATTGTAATTTTCCTGAAGGAACTCTCCTGACGGGATATATAAAGTACTATCTGAAGTTGTGGTAAACATGCTGGCGCGGACGTGAAGAGCTGGCGGGAGTTTCTTTCAAAAGTGACATTATTTGAATGAGTTTATTTCCAAAGTGACATTATTTGAATGAGTTTATTTCCAAAGTGACGTTATTTTGATAAAGAGAGGCGATGGAGGCTGTGATGAGTGTCTCGATGCCTCAGAAGCGTTACTACAGACAGCGAGCACATTCTAACCCAATGGCGCACCACACCTTCCAATAGGACGGTGTGGCGCAGTGGAAGAGTGGCCGTGCGCAACCCGAGGGTCACTGGTTCAAATCCCACCTAGAACCAACCTCGTCACGTCCGTTGTGTCCTGAGCAAGACACTTCACCCTTGCTCCTGATGGGTGCTGGTTGGCGCCTTGCATGGCAGCTCCCTCCATCAGTGTGTGAATGTGTGTGTGAATGTGTAAATGTGGAAGTAGTGTCAAAGAGCTTTGAGTACCTTGAAGGTAGAAAAGCGCTATACAAGTACAACCCATTTATCATTTATTTATCTATTT
This sequence comes from Nerophis ophidion, assembly GCF_033978795.1. Classification (NCBI taxonomy): domain Eukaryota; kingdom Metazoa; phylum Chordata; class Actinopteri; order Syngnathiformes; family Syngnathidae; genus Nerophis; species Nerophis ophidion. Next base: position 7,133,121 of record NC_084611.1, on the reverse strand, counting down.
CCTTCAACAACACCACCAACTATTACTGATAAAGACAGACTTCATGAGTGCCATCAAAGAATACTTCGGGACAAATTATGATCCAGAACCTTATATTTTTTAGCCTGAACATAAGGAGGATAAGCTACAAGTTTTCGAAACTGACTGATAAGCAGATCAAGCAATTAGCACTATTGCTAAGTGCTAAATAAAAAATACAAACTATATACCATCCAATCTCGATTAAAATCACTTTTGATTTGAATTAAGGCATGTTTACTGGTGCAGGATACTACTGCGGTAACTTCTAACAGACATTTTTGATGTAGGTAAAAATGCTAACAGGTTCTTTGTTTACATTGTTCAACAAAGCAGGCTAATTTTTGTTTTTAAGGCTTGGAATTCAGATAGCTTTCAAACTACGGAACGCAACACACTCACCTTCATTTTCGCTTTTCAGATTGTTCTCCGTTGGTGGCGCTGATTCTCTTTCACTTTCTCTTTGACATGACGTCGCCATCTTAGCATAGCAGTAGTCGTCCATCTTCTATCACGTCTTCAATCTTCACTTCAGGTAACACGCCGTCGCTCCACACTCAAAGTCCGTGTGGTGGGCTTAAGAAAATGCGAATAGTTGAGGTATTTGATGCTATTTTTGAATCTATAAGATCGTAAATGTGAAACTTCTCCGGGAATCCACGTCGCTTAGTCCGCCATCTTGGACTTGGACCACTGTTCGATGTGTTTGCGCATGCGCCAGAAATGTGCAACTTCCGATCGACAACTGCACTTTAAAAAATAAAATACCTTTTAAAAAACTAGCGGCCCTTTTCAACTTTTCCTAGATTTCTGGCTCATAATTGAAGTGCTCTTTATCGCAAAAACATTTTTGATTTCAAAATACTTTGGAGATAGAAATTCAACAAAAATGGACAATGTTGTATTCTGTCTTTTAGTGGGTTCAAGCAAACGGCAAGTTGTTTGACAAAGTAAGTCTTGTGAAAGAGTGAAAGTCACACTACCCCAGTATACATGTTCAACATTATAATCTTGACTTTTATCAGTAATATCCTCATTGAAGGATGACTTGTACTCGACCTCGGACCAACTGCACTCGGTGAGGAAACAAAGACGCTGACATAAATATTGCTCTTATTGCAACCATAGACAGCAGAAGACTTCTACTTTCACTTTTGTACACTGACTTTAGTTATCTGCTGCACTGACAAGATGCCTGCTCGGTGCGTGTTGGCGACTGGAGCCAAACTGCAGGTGGGACGGACAGGTAAAATCATGGCATGATAACTTAAAAATAAAACTTTCAGATTGTTTTCTTTATTTTACTTCAGTCCAATATAGAACAAGCACATACTGTCAAACTTGGACGTGGGTTGTTTTCCCGAGGTGCGAAGCGAATGGAGTTGAAACGGCGTGAAGGTAGATACACATTTATTTTACTCATAACAGGAACAAACAAAAAGCGCGCATGAGGGCTGAAGTACAAAAACTGGGCTGTGAAGCAAAAGACTAGCACAGAGGCTACAACTATAAACACCAAACAAAACACATGCACAATGGCATGAATAACAAAAACCTAGTTGGAAAAAGACAAGGGGCATGGCAGGGATAGCATCTGCATAGCAGGTGATCGAGGGCGTGAAGGAGGTGATGTTGCCAGGCTGACTCCCTGGTAACTGTGGCTTAAATAATGAACATGATAAGTGCAAACTGGTGTGAGACGAGAAGACAGGGGCGTGACATGAAGACAAGGTGAAAACTAATGAGTTGGCCTGGTAACAAAAACAAACCAGGAAGTGCAAAACAGGAACTGAGTGTCCAATAAACAAAACCGACATTGACCATAACAAAACATGATCCATAGGCGTGACACATTCTGAAAACGTACATATCACAAATAATCGTCTTAACAAAACACTTCAAGTTAGTTAAACATTTCGAGGAAAAAATTGGTGCATTTTCAAAATCACCTTGAAAAACACAATGAACTTAGACTAAATATCAGGGTTTCTACAAAATAATTAAACTTTTAAGTCACAATTTATATAAGATTGAACAAATAAAGCATGAAATAAAAACTATTCTATGTATCAACTACCTCATTTGTCATTTCCACATATTAATCCTGTGCTAACTCAACAAACCATACACACTGAGGTAGAAACTATTCAAGAGTATTGACAGAAAAATAAAAGCAGTGCAATGTGTGAACAATTTCAACAAAGCCCAAATAAAAAGTAGAAAGAGTGACAGTATTGCAGTAAATCACACACTGTTCACTTTCTTTACATTTGCACAGAAGACAATCATTTTCACAGAACTATATCAGTGTGCAGTGTCTCATGCTGCATTTGAAGTGGGGTTACTGATTGATTATTTTACTGATTTGTGCCCCTCACCCTCCCCTCTGTCACAACTTTTATAGATTTACGTCTTTATGTGTGCTATGGCTATGAGATTTTTTTCCCTCGGCCTCAAACTAGCCCGAGAGTCCAGTTTGAGTACTTTGACTGAATATTATTTTACTCTCCCATCCCCCTACATATACCAGTTTCTCACCTTTTTTTTGAAAGGGGGCATTGGACTTTCTGGCTGACCCATCAGCAATCCTTTTTCTGTCTCCCTATAATGTTTTGTCTGAGGGGGAGGAGTCACAGCCCCGCTTTACGGTGTTCCTGGGGCTGGCGTGGTGCGGTTGGGAGAGTGGACGTGCCAGCAACCTGAGGGTCCCTGGTTCAATCCCCAACTTCTACCAACCTCGTCACGTCCGTTGTGCCCTTGAGCAAGACACTTCACCCTTGCTCCTGATGGGTGCTGGTTAGCGCCTTGCATGGCAGCTCCCCCCATCAGTGTGAGAATGGGTGAATGTGGAAAATAGTGTCAGAGCGCTTTGAGTACCTTGAAGGTAGAAAAGCGTTATACAAGTATAAACCATTTACCTCTTGCTTGGTATAGTTGCTCGCCTCGGTATAAACTACTTGCTTGCCTAACACTTTGCAAACTCATCTCACGGGCCGGATTGAACCTGTCATGCCTGAATGTCGAGGGAGGTGGGGGTTGGGTTGTAATTGTTCATATGTCTCTGATTAGCAAATCAATCAGTCTGAGGTGTAAAAACTGGCCCTTTATTATGCAAACAGTTACCCAGCAACAACGTCAGTTTTGATACATCTCAACTTTGCCATAAATAAGGGTGTAGTGCAGGTTTTTGAGTGTGCAAAAACTTGACACATGAGGCCCCAGGTCCCTGGACTGAAGAAGGAGTAACCAAGCACTTGAAGCATCATCTATCTTACTGTTCAGGAAGGTTTCAGATACAGAGAAGACATGAGGTCATGAGTTGATAAGATTATGCTCCAAATAATGCACATTTATATGAATACCTCAGATATTTGTGAAAGAAGCAGTGAGGAGGTCCTGGGTAGGGTGGATGTCGCCACATATGAGCAACATACCACAAACTAAACAGCTAATTGATTATTTTTCCTTGTGTGTTCTCATGTGTTTTACTGCGGTGTCTTTATGTAGGAACCTTTTACAGCACACTGAACAACTAAATGGTTTTTCACCTGTATGTGTTCTCTTGTGTTCAGTCAAACGGCAATTTCGAGAAAAACTTTCCCCACAAACTGAACAAATAAATGGTTTTTCACCTGTGTGTGTTCTCATGTGTTGAGTCAAAATGCTGATTTGAGAAAAGCTTTTGCCACAAACTGAACAACTAAATGGTTTTTCACCTGTGTGTGTTCTCATGTGTTCAGTCAAACGGCAATTTAGAGAAAGGCTTTTACCACAAATTGAACAAATAAATGTTTTTTCACCTGTGTGTGTTCTCATGTGTTTGGTCAAAATGCTATTTTGAGAAAAGCTTTTGCCACAAACTGAACAATGAAATGGTTTTTCACCTGTGTGTGTTCTAATGTGTTCAGTCAAAGAGCTATTTCGAGAAAAGTTTTTGCCACAAACTGTACAATTAAATGGTTTTTCACCTGTGTGTGTTCTCATGTGTAGAGTCAAAGAGATATTTTGAGAAAAGCTTTTGCCACAAACTGAACAACTAAATGGTTTTTCCCCTGTGTGTGTTCTCATGTGTTGAGTCAAATAGCAATTTTGAGAAAAGGTTTTGCCACAAACGGAACAATTAAATGGTTTTTCACCAGTGTGTGTTCTCATGTGTCGAGTCAAATTGCACTTTGTAGTAAAACTTTCATCGCAAACTGAGCAGCTCAAACCTGTGTTACCTCTCTTCTTTGAAGAGCATTCAGAGTGTTTGTTGTCAGTGTGAGTCCTCATATCACCTTCACAGTCTGTATCGCTGCTCAAAGGTTCTTCAACCTCGTCTTCAGCCTCACTATCTGATAGTGGAGCTAAGAGGTTGTCTACTTGTGGTTTCTCTTTATCATCTTCAGTCTTCACAGAGACAACAGTCAGTTGCAACTTGGTGTAATCAGCTTCCTCTCGTCCTAGAAGACACTCTCCCTCCTGAGTGATGCAGAGTTCCTCCTCTTCCTTTTTAATGCAGGGTGGTTGTGGAGTCTCCTGCTTCAAAGTGGAGCTCCCCCCTGACTGAGGGGGAACTTTTTCGGGATTACCGATCAGCTGCTGGATGTCTGCAAGACACAAACCACAAAAACACAGTTTCTTCTATGTACTGTATGTGTGTGTAGTAGTGTTGTACAGTATACTGCTACTAATAAAGTATCGTTGTACCAATCAATTGAAATCGGTAATATACCACCTTTGAAAACTACCGGAACCGTTCTTTCATCTGAATGCTGCTGTGTGGCGGTGACTACAGAGCCGAGGCGCATGATGTTGAGTGTGTCAAAACGCACACACAAAGTGCATACAAGCAATAACATCGTGGAGAGGAAGAAAGGCAACAAAGGACAATTCTACTGGTTAATAAAGAGGGTGTGTGAAGTGCAATATGGAGGTATTTGGGCTTCTAAACTAACAATAAAGGTGACACTTTAAACAGAAATGTGCCGCTGTGCAAGGGTTCTTATACACCTTTACTGTTTGTCGGCTCCCAGACTGTGGTGGAGGAGCGCAGGGCAGACGTTGTGGGTGATATTGTTATCACCAGGAAAGATGAGATCACCTACTTAGGTTCCATTCTAGTAGCCAATCTTTCCTGTGATGAAATGGCAACCAAGGTCATCAAAAAGGTCAACCAAAGAACGAGATTTCTGTACAGAATCTCCTCTCTGGTCAACAAAAGCACCTTGAGGATTCTAGCGGGAACTCTCATTCAACCCTTCTTCGATTACGCTTGCACCTCCTGGTACCCCAGCACCTCCAAAACCCTCAAATCTAGACTCCAAACATCCCAGAACAAGCTAGTCCGGTTACTTTTAGACCTCCACCCCAGATCACACCTCAATCCAACCCACTTCTCCAAAGTGGGCTGGCTCAGGGTGGAGGACAGAGTAAAACAACTTGCACTGAGCCTAGTCTATAAAATCTGCTACACCTCCCTGATACCGAAGTACATGTCAAACTACTTCCTTAACGTAAATGACCGCCATAACCACAACACCAGGGGGAGCTCCACAAACCACGTTAAACCCAGATTCCCATCTAACAAAGGTCTTAACTCATTCTCTTTCTATGCCACATCAATGTGGAATGCACTCCCAACAGGTATAAAAGTAAGTGCATCTCTATATTCCTTCAAAACTGCTCTAAAACAACACCTCCAGGCAACTTCAACACTTTACTAATACCCTCCTCCATTCACATCCCATCTCCCCGGATTATAAACAACTCAAATGTACTTCTAATGTATATACTTGTTCTTATGCTATGTGAACTCACTATGTTCTCTGCTGGCTGTACATATCCTACTAAATAAGACCTACACTGTTTCAATGTCCACATTTCTCTGTTGATGCAATTGTTGATGACTGAAGTTCTGATATCAACCAAAGCTCCTCATCCCACCCCCCGGATTGTAAATAATGTAAATAATTCAATGTATATACTATGATGATGAACTTGTGTGATGACTGTATTATGTTGATAGTATATATTTGTACCATGAATTGATTAACATGGACCCCGACTTAAACAAGTTGAAAAACTTATTGGGGTGTTACCATTTAGTGGTCAATTGTACGGAATATGTACTGTACTGTGCAATCTACTAATAAAAGTATCAATCATTCAATCAAACCCACCAGGGTCCATGTTTTGTCGGGGGTAACACTGGGTCTATAAAGCTCCGTTCTTTGGTCGGAAGGACGAGGCCGTCGATTAGTTACAACTTGCTCACTTTATTTATTATTTCCACAGGGCACAAGCGGACATCCAGCATGCTATTAACACTCCTGCACATGCTACCACTACCTCTCCTTACTCGCCCACTCACTTACAAAGGCTGTCCCTGGCAATGGAAGGCCTGGGTCGAGCTGTGGGATCACAGACTGTGGCCATTTCTGAACTAAATCACAAGATGGATGACATGGAGAGGCTTGCAAAAAAATAGATTGAGAGCTGGCATGGACGATTAGAGCAGACAGGCCATGAAAATGTCTGCTTGCTTGGAAAAAAATATTCCTAATCTATGATTTGACTCCCTCAGATGACCTTGACGCTGCTCAAAAACAGAAAAAAGGCTGTTGGGAAACATCCCTGAAGGACACCTCAGCGAGGGACACTCTGACTACCCTCCCTCCCTCCTCAACAACACCCGGGAGTTGAACTTTGCTTGCACTGCCTGCAGAGCGACTCCGGGCCTATAGACACAACACACACACACACACACACACACACACACACACACACACACACACACACACACACACATACACACACACATACACACTCACACACACACACACACGCACGCACGCACGCACGCACGCACGCACGCACGCACGCACGCACGCACGCACGCACGCACACACACACACACACACACACACACACACACACACACACACACACAGCAGCGACTGGCCTTCGTGGCCCCTCACCTTCCACTCTGTCGCCAGTTTTGTTGATTAATGTGTTTATGTGTGCTATGGCTATGAGATGTTTTTCCTTGGCCTCAGTCTGGACCCCCGCCTTAGAGTCAAGCCTTTGACTGAATATTTTTTACTCTCCCCCTACATATACCCGTTTCTCACCTTTTTATTGAAAGAGGCACTGGACTATCTGACTCACTCATCAGCGATCCTTTTTCTGCCTCCTTGTAATGTTTTGTCTGATCTTGAATGGGATTGTGCTGACAATCTCATTTCCCCTCGGGGATCAATAAAGTACTATCTAATATAACCTAATGTTACTCACATCACTCACCCCACACACTATTACTCTTAAAGGTGCACACACACACACACACATTCGCTACTCTCACAACAGCTGCTTTAAAACACACCTCACCAAATGTGGTGATTAGTATTAGCACCTTTGCTTCAGACTTAGGTCAACATTTAAATAATAAGCATTCAGATCTGCACAAGGAGTTTAAATAGTGACAGGTATAATGTAGTTGTTACACCTGTCCTGCTGCTCTCTCTTTACTCGCCCACTCACTCACTCACTGACCTCACTCAACAACACGTTGACATTCTCACAAACACACATGCTACTCTTATAAGTAAAGCCACTCTGTGGCTTGGCATTGTCTTGTTGAAATAAGCAGGGGCGTCCATGAAAACGTTGCTTGGATGGCAACATATATTTCTCCAAAACCTGTATGTACCTTTCAGCATTAATGGTGCCTTCACAGATGTGTAAGTTACCCATGCCTTGGGCACTAATACACCCCCATACCATCACAGATGCTGGCTTTTCAACTTTCCGCCAAAAACAATTCAGATGGTTCTTTTCCTCTTTTTTTTATGTCCACAGTTTCCAAAACCAATCTGAAATGTGGACTCGTCAGACCACAGAACACTTTTACACTTTGCATCAATCCATCTTAGAAGCAGGTGGCGTTTCTGGGTGTTGTTGATGAATGGCTTTTGCTGTGTTTCTGGGTGTTGTTGACAAATGGCTTTTGCTGTGCATGGTAGAGTTTCGTGAGGATTGTGAGATCGACAGGCGGATCGGTGCGGCGTCTTCAGTAATGCGGATGTTGTATCGATCCGTTGTGGTGAAGAAGGAGCTGAGCCGGAAGGCAAATCTCTCAATTTACCGGTCGATCTACGTTCCCATCCTCACCTATGGTCATGAGCTTTGGGTCATGACCGAAAGGACAAGATCACGGGTACAAGCGGCCGAAATGAGTTTCCTCCGCCGTGTGGTGGGTCTCTCCCTTAGAGATAGGGTGAGAAGCTCTGCCATCCGGGAGGAACTCAAAGTAAAGCCGCTGCTCCTCCACATCAAGAGGAGCCAGATGAGGTGGTTCGGGCATCTGGTCAGGATGCCACCCGAACGCCTCCCTAAGGAGGTGTTTAGGGCACGTCCAGCCGGTAGGAGGCCACGGGGAAGACCCAGGACACGTTGGGAAGACTATGTGTCCCGGCTGGCCTGGGAACGCCTCAGGATCCCCCGGGAAGAGCTAGACGAAGTGGCTGGAGAGAGGGAAGTCTGGGCTTCCCTGCTTAGGCTGCTGCCCCCGCGACCCGACCTCGGATAAGTGGAAGATGATGGATGGATGATGGATAGAGTTTTAACTTGCACTTACAGACTGTACTTATGTGGTGATGTCCTATACACACTAATGTCAGTTTTTGATGCCATACTACTTGAGGGATCCAAGGTCACGGGCATTCAATGTTACGTGCAGTGGTTTCTCCAGATTCTCTGAACCTTTTGATGATATTACAGACCTTAGATGGTGAAATCCCTAAATTCTCTGCAATAGCTGGTTGAGCAATGTTGTTCCTAAACTGTTTGCTCACATATTGTTCTCAAATTGGTGACCCTCCTCCCCATCTTTGTTTGTAAATGACTGAGCATTTCATGGAAACTACTTTTACACCCAATCAAGGCACCCACCTGTTCCCATGAATTGATTAACGTGGAACCCGACTTAAACAAGTTGAAAAACCTATTGGGGTGTTACCATTTAGTGGTCAATTGTACGGAATATGTACTGTACTGTGCAATCTAATAATAATATGTACTGTACTGTGCAATCTACTAATAATATGTACTGTACTGTGCAATCTACTAATAATATGTACTGTACTGTGCAATCTACTAATAATATGTACTGTACTGTGCAATCTACTAATAATATGTACTGTACTGTGCAATCTAATAATAATATGTACTGTACTGTGCAATCTACTAATAATATGTACTGTACTGTGCAATCTACTAATAATATGTACTGAACTGTGCAATCTACTAATAAAGGTTTCAATCAATCAATCCCAATTAGCCTGTTCACCTGCGGGATTTTTTTTTGCCACTTGTACCAGCTTTTGTAAACATGTTGCAGGCATCAAATTCAAAATGAGCTAATATTTGCACACACACAAAAAAAAAAAGACAGAAGTTTTCCAGTTTGAACGTTAAATATCTTGTATTTGCAGTCTATTCAATTGAATATAGATTGAAAGGGATCATTGGATTCTGTTTTTATTTACCATTTACACATGGTGCCCACTTCACTGGTTTTGGGGTTTGTAGATACTAAACGCGCACACAGCTGCTTGGCTTGATGCCAAACATTAGCGCAGTTAAAACTGACCAATTAGCAGTCAACTAATGCAAGTCAAATAACTACATTTTTTTAATAAATTCCTACCATTTGTGTTTTGTCTTTAATAAATGTGTTTTACCTGCTGCATGGCTTACAGAGGTGGGTAGAGTAGCCAGAAATTGTACTCAAGTAAGAGTACTGTTACTTTCGAGATTTACTACTCAAGTAAAAGTAAGGAGTAGTCACCCAAATATTTACTTGAGTAAAAGTAAAAAGTATGTTGTGAAAAAACTACTCAAGTACTGAGTAACTGATGAGTAACCTGTTTGTTTAATGATTACGGCAACAAATAATGCACAAAAACATAAAAATAGCAATGAGCAAATTCAGAGCCAGGAATATCTCTTAAGCAACTAAAACAATAAAATAAAAAAAATAATAGCACATTAAAATAAAATAAAAAAAATGGCACATTGAGCCACAATAACTTAACAGCACCATAGCCTCAGTAGGCATTCATTGATTTGATTGATTGATTAAAACTTGTATTAGTAGATTGCACAGTACAGTACATATTCCGTGCAATTGTTCAATGTTTATCAATTACTTAGTAAATGACCAAGTCGAGGTGATCTACCTCATATATACATACACACACATATCATACATACACACACATATCATACATACACACACATATCATACATACACACACATATCATACATACACACACATATCATACATACACACACATCATTTATACACACACAAATTATATATATATATATATATATATATATATATATATATATATATATATATATATATGTATATATATATATATAGATATACACATACATACATTTATATATACAGTATATAATTTATATTTATTTATTTTACCGTTTTTGTTCACATGTTGGTGTTTTAATGAATATACATGCATGTTTAACATATAGATTCCTATCTTTCATGAAGACAAGAATATAAGTTGGTGTATTACCTGATTCTGATGACTTGCATTGATTGGACGTTTTCAAATGGAGGAGAAAAAAGTTCCTCTTTTCTGTCTAATACCACATGAAAGTCGTTGGTTTTTGGCATCTTATTTGTCCAGCTTCCATATTCCTTTTTATACACTTTACAAGAAATACATTGGCGGCAAACTCCGTAGCTTGCTAGCTTGTTTGCGCTAGCTTTTGGAGACTCTTATTTTGTTAGCGCAGGCTCGATGGAGCGGCACTTTTATTGTGAAGACAGGAACTGTGCGATCAGTCTTTAGGCTTTTGACGGGAAGTACGGTTGAAATAAAAAGTGTCTTTTTTCCTTTACACTTTTGATTGATTGATTGAAACTTGTATTATTAGATTGCACAATACAGTACATATTCCGTACAATTGACCACTAAATGCTAACACCCCAATACGTTTTTCAACTTGTTTAAGTCGGGTCATGTGACCGCCTGGCTCTGTTTGATTGGTCCAACATCACCAGTGACTGCATGTGATTGGTGAAAGGCAGGCATGTGTAGATTCTACTTTGAAGCTCTGTCATTAACCAAAACAAACATTAATAGATCGATAAAAAAAAAGTAGCGAGTAGCGAGCTGAATGTAGATAAATGGAACGGAGTAAAAGTAGCGTTTCTTCTCTATAAATATACTCAAGTAAAAGTAAAAGTATGTTGCATAAAAACTACTCGTAAAAGTACAATTTATCCCGAAAGTTACTCAAGTAAATGTAACGGAGTAAATGTAGCGCGTTACTACCCACCACTGATGGCTTATCTGTGTACATTTATCTATAGTTTTGTTTTTATTATTTAATTAATAATTGTATTTTTCTTAAAGCACAGACCAGGAGTGACAACCAGAAATAATGACTTATAACTTTATATAATGTCAGTAACACTTTCTGTTCTATTCTAATTTAATCCTTGATTATAGCAGACTATATGAAATATTGTAAATTGTAAAATGTTCTTTGAGTGCAACAAGAAAAGCCCAATGTGTTTAATGCATTTTAATTTATATTTTAACATTGTAAAATTCTTCTTTGACTGTGAGTGTTTAATGTTGTGTAAGATGTTCTGTTAAAATAAAGCCAACATTGACATTTTTCACAGTTCCCTTTATCAATCTATACATTTAGTACCGGTACTATATAGAGACCACCCTGGTGTGTAGTGTTTCATTTAGTGCCTTGCCAGAATGATGGATCAATGTTTACATGACTTGTCATAGACTCAGAAAAATTCAGCTAGAATCACAGAAAGTAGAAAACATCTGCTTCCATGGACATTAGGATACTACAAACTAACAGTGGGGAATAAGTCAATATTGAAAAACATCGCAAAACTAATATTGATAATATCTATCTCAAAGAAGTCTGTAGTTAAACGCTTGAAATTCAAAGAGTTTTCGAACGACAAAACGTCAACTGACTCACCTTCATCTTTGGTCTTTATCTCCGTTGGTGATTTGCTGGAAGTTTCTGATTGTCTTTCACTTTCTCTTTGACATGACGTCGCCATCTTAGCATAGCAGTAGTCGTCCATCTTCTATCACGTCTTCAATCTTCACTTCAGATATCGCTCCAAACTCAATGCACGTTTCGCAGCTACGGAAAATACGAGTTGAGATATTTGTTGCTATATTTGCGGTGAATCATATGACTTTAAGATCGTCAATTCGAAGAAGCTCAGAACAACCATTTCATGCGGTCATTGTCTTAGTACATTTACGCATGCGCTAGAAACCCGCAACGTCCGTTTCCTACTTCACAGCAGTGTTTTTTCAAAATAAAGGCATTTTAATCTTGTTTTAAAACAATGTTTGGAAAATGTATATAACATCAAATAATCGACAACTACTCTTTATAATATATATATATATATATATATATATATATATATATATATATATATATATATATATATATACAAGCACGTGCACAGACTTTTTCGATGGCTGTTGTTCAAACCAGAAAAAGGGCAAATATCAAATAAAAAAATCCTACATTTTAAATACGACAAGAAACACAGACATGTTTTTCAAACCACTTAGTTGTTTTAGTTAAAAACCTTTAGAAAGTCAAATCATGACTCTGAATAAAGAAGAAAAGCACTAAGAGTGTAGATCTCCACCAGGACCAATCCTATTGTTCACCTGCTACTAAATTGTGTGCCATCTCATGTGTATCGTGTGCTGCTATGACAATAAACTTCCATGAATCCTGTAAAACAGCAGACAGTAATATGGTTTCACATCAAAATGTTGGTGAAACTGCTCATTTCTACCTGGCGATAGGTGGCTCTAACTGTAGTGCTAATCACTCACCAGCAGAAAGCCCTCATCGCACTGCTAATCAATAACTACCATCTTAGGCACTTAACATCACTAATCACCAGTTAACAAATGTCAACTATCTTAAATGCAAACATGAAAACAAGACACATTAACGTCTTTCCCCATTACAAACATCATAACACAATCTAAACTTATATAAACACATTACTGTCTGAGCATATAAGATATTCAATTATGTTGCAATTTATTATATTGCAATTAGCCATGTGATTAAGATCGGCACGGTCTGACCAATCACAAGTCAGTAGGAGCTGCTTTGTTCTCGTGTTTGGAGAAAGCGGAAGAGCGATTGTCAGCCTGACATTGATGTGTCTCTGAGAACTGAACACATTTTTATAACTTATAACAAAATGTGTTTATACAGTAACCTGCTCACATGAGTCAGATTACAGCAGGGCTGTCAAACTCATTTTAGCTCAGGGGCCGCATGGAGGAAAATCTATTTCCACGTGGGCGGGTAACATCATGGCATGATCACTTAAACATACGACTACAACAACATCAGATTGTTTTCTTTATTTTACTTCGGCCCAAAATACAACGACCACATTCTGAAAATGTACATATCACAAATAATCCTCTTGACCAAACACTTCGATTTGGGTAAAAATTCAGAGGAAGAAAAACGGGGCATTTTCAAAAACACCTTGAAGAACAAAGTAGACTTAGACCTAATGTCAGTGTTTCTACAAAGCAATTAAACTTTAAGACACAACCTACCTACGAATGAACAAAAAGTAAATAATGCATGAATAAAAACTATTCTATGTATCAACTACCTCATTTGTCATTTCCACATATTAATCCTGTGCTAACTCAACAAACCATACACACTGAGGTAGAAACTATTCAAGAGTGTTGAGTTACTTCCTGTCTTCTAGACATAATGTGTAACAATAGAAAAATAAAAGCAGTGCAATGTGTGAACAATTTCAACAAAGCACAAATAAAAAGTTGAAAGAGTGACAGTATTGCAGTAAATCACACACTGTTCACTTTCTTTACATTTGCACAGAAGACAATCATTTTCACAGAACTATATCAGTGTGCAGTGTCTCATGCTGCATTTGAAGTGGGGTTACTGATTGATTATTTTACTCCTCTTTTACGTTGGCTGGAGGGGGAGGAGTCACAGCCCCGCTTTACCGTGTACCTATTGCTTGGTATACTTGCTCGCATCGGTATAAACTATTTGCTTGCCTCACAGAATTGCTATTGCGACATCCAGTGGACACAATTAGAACAGCAGTTTTATTTCAATTAAAAATTCAGCTGAATTTTACACTTGGCAAACTCATCTAGCGGGCCGGATTGAACCTGTTATGCCCGAATGTCGAGGGAGGTGGGGGTTGGGTTGTGGGTGTTGGGGTTAATTGTTCACATGTCTCTGATTTGCACATCAATCAGTCAGAGGGGAAACGAGTTGGCACTTAATTATGCAAACAGTTACCAAGCATCACAATCTCAGTTTTGATACATTTCAACTTCACCGTGACAAACGGTGTAGTGCAGGTTTTTGAGCGTGCACAAACTTGACACATGGGGCCCCAGGTCCCTGGACTGAAGAAGGAGTAACCAAGCACTTGAAGCATCATCTATCTTACTGTTCAGGAAGGTTTCAGATACAGAGAAGACATGAGGTCATGAGTGGATAAGATTATGCTCCAAATAATCCAAGTTTGTATGAATACCTCAGATATTTGTGAAAGAAGCAGTGAGGAGGTCCTGGGTAGGGTGGATGTCGCCACATATGAGCAACATACCACAAACTAAACAGCTAATTGATTATTTTCCCTTGTGTGTTCTCATGTGTTTTACAGCGGCTGCTTTATGTGGGAAACTTTTACAGCACAATGAACAACTAAATGGTTGTTCACCTGTGTGTGTTCTTATGTGTTCAGTCAGACGGTAATTTCGAGAAAAACCTTTGCCACAAACTGAACAACTAAATGGTTGTTCACCTGTGTGTGTTCTCATGTGTCGAGTCAAGAGAAAATTTCGAGAAAATGCTTTGCCACAAACTGAACAATTACATGTTATTTCTCCCGTGTGTATGTTCATGTGTCGAGTCAATATGCACTTAACAGAAAAGCTTTTGCCACAAACTGAACACTTATATGGTTTTTCACCTGTGTGTGTCCTCATGTGTTCGATAAAATTTCTCTCAAAAGAAAAGCTTTTGCCACACACTGAACAGTTAAATGGTTTTTCACCAGTGTGTGTTTTCATGTGGTGAGTCAAATTGCTATTTCGACAAAATCTTTTGCCACAAACTGAACAATTAAATGTGTTTTCACCTGTGTGTGTTCTCATGTGTTCAGTCAAACCACAATTTCGAGAGAAGATTTTGCCACAAACTGAACAACTGAATGTTTTTTTAACTTTGTGTGTTCTCATGTGTTCAGTCAACATGCTATTTTTAGTAAAACGTTTAGCACAAACTGAGCGGCTTAAACATTTATTACCTTTCTTCTTTGAAGAGCATTCAGAGTGTTTGTTGTCAGTGTGAGTCCTCATATCACCTTCACAGTCTGTATCGCTGCTCAAAGTTACTTCAACCTCGTCTTCAGCCTCACTATCTGATAGTGGAGCTAAGAGGTTGTCTACTTGTGGTTTCTCTTCATCATCTTCAGTCTTCACAGAGACAACAGTCAGTGGAAACTTGGTGTAATCAGCTTCCTCTCGTCCTAGAAGACACTCTCCCTCCTGAGTGATGCAGAGTTCCTCCTCTTCCTTTTTAATGCAGGGTGGTTGTGGAGTCTCCTTCAAATAGGAGCTCCCAGCCGGCAACAGACTGGAAAGTTCTTCTGGATTACAGATCAGCTGCTGGACGTCTGCAAGACACAAACAACAAAAACACACTTTCTTCTATGTACTGTATGTGTGTGTAGTAGGGTTGTACAGTATACTGCTACTAATAAAGTATGGTGGTACTAATCAATTGAAGTCGGTACTACACCACCTTTGAAAAGTACCGGTACCGTTCTTTCATCTGAATGCTGCTGTGTGGCGGTGACTACAGAGCCGAGGCGCATGATGTTGAGTGTGTCAAAACGCACACACAAAGTGCATTCAATCAATAACATCTTGGAGAGGAAGAAAGGCAACAAAGGACAATTCTACTGGTTAATAAAGAGGGTGTGTGAAGTGCAATATGGAGGTATTTGGGCTTCTAAACTAACAATAAAGGTGACACTTTAAACAGGGAGCCGCCGCTCTGCAAGGGTTGCTTTACACCTTTCCTGTTTGTGGGCTCCCAGACCGTGGTCGAGGAGCGCAGGAGAGACCTTCCCTCCAGGGTCCATGTTTTGTCGGGGGTAACACTGGGTCCATAAAGCTCCGCTCTTTGCTCGGAAGGACGAGGCCGTCGATTAGTTACAACTTGCTCACTTTATTTATTATTTCCACAGGGCACAAGCGGACATCCAGC
Organism: Nerophis ophidion; assembly: GCF_033978795.1. Lineage (NCBI taxonomy): Eukaryota > Metazoa > Chordata > Actinopteri > Syngnathiformes > Syngnathidae > Nerophis > Nerophis ophidion. The sequence goes on along the minus strand of NC_084611.1, from coordinate 7,116,722 downwards.
ATGCTATCAACACTCCTTACTCGCCCACTCACTTACAAAGGCTGTCCGTGGCAATGGAAGGCCTGGGTCCAGCTGTGGGGTCACAGATTGCTGCGAACTAAATCGCAAGATGGATCACATCATTGAGAGCTGACATGGACGATTAGAGCAGACAGGCCATGAAAATGTCTGCTCCCTGCGAAAACAACATTCCTAATCTACGATCTGACTCCCTCACATGGCCTTGATGCTGCTCAAAAACAGAAGAATGGTTGTTAGGAAACATCCCCGAAGGACACCTCAGCGAGGGACACTCTGACTACCCTCCCTCCCTCCTCAACAACACCTGGGAGTTGAACTTTGAGCGACCCCGGGCCTATAGACACAACAACAACTCAGCCTGAACAATGGGCACATGCAAACACACACACGCACACACACACGCACACGCACACGCACACACAAGGATCGGTGTAACTTGGCCTGTCGCCATCACGTCTCCACCTTGTTGCTGCCACCACCGCCCGGGAGGCAATAGACTACAGGCTTTGGTAAAGTTGGACGGCTTGGTCGCATGAAGAAGCCTACATTTTTTGGTTGTTTTCCGCTCCATATGCTGCCAGGCGATATACAATATACATCTCGATATTTTTTCCATAATGTAAAAACAAAACAAATAGAGTTACCTGAGGTACTAAGTATGTCTTTAATATTCCACAAGCTGACATATGCTCGAACTCATAAAGATTAATTTATTACAGCATTTGGGAAGCCTTTAGTTGATTTTTATAATGTATATGTTATATTTTCATCAACATGTGATAGCAGGGACCTCGCTATTCCAACCTAGGCTGCTACATTACTAATAATTAATGTAACTATAGCTGAACAATATAGTACAATGGCAAAAAGAGAGATTATTCATCCCTGAACACCATGGAGTTCATCTTGGCTTTATGATGCACTCTATCAAGGGGGAAGAGTCATGGCCCCGCTTTACCGTGTACCTCTTGCTTGTTATACTTGCTGGCGCTCGTATAAACTATTTGCTTGCCTAGCAGAATTGATATTGCGACATCCAGTAGACAGATTTAGAACAGCAGTTTTTTTCATTGAAAAAATGCCGCTGAATTTTACACTTTGCAAAATCATCTCGCGGGCCGGATGGAACCTGTTATGCCCGAATGTCGAGGGGGGTGGGGGTTGGGTTGTGGGTGTTGGGGTTAATTGTTCACATGTTTCTGATTTGCACATCATTCAGTCTGAGGAGTAAAAGTTGGCAGTTTGTTATGCAAACAGTTACCCAGCATCCCAACGTCAGTTTTGATACATCTCAACTTTGCAGTGAAAAAGGGCGTAGTGCAAGTTTTTGAGCGTGCACAAACTTGACACATGAGGCCCCAGGTCCCTGGACTGAAGAAGGAGTAACCAAGCACTTGAAGCATCATCTATCTTACTGTTCAGGAAGGTTTCAGATACAGAGAAGACATGAGGTCATGAGTAGATAAGATTATGCTCCAAATAATCCAAGTTTGTATGAATACCTCAGATATTTGTGAAAGAAGCAGTGAGGAGGTCCTGGGTAGGGTGGATGTCGCCACATATGAGCAACATACCACAAACTAAACAACCTACTAGTTATTTTCCCTTGTGTGTTCTCATGTGTTTTACTGCGTCTGCTTTATGTGGGAACCTTTTACAGCACACTGAACAACTAAATGTTTTTTCTCCAGCGTGTGATCTTATGTGTCGCCACATAGAGCTGTTATTAGGAAAGCTTTTACCACAAACTGAACAATTAAATGATCTTAGTCCAGTATGTGTTCCCATGTGTCGGGTCAAATATCTCTTAACAGAAAAGCTTTTGCCACAAACCGAACAATTAAACAATTTTTCACCTGTGTGGGTTCTCATGTGTTCAGTCAAATTACTCTGAATAGAAAAGCTTTTACAACATACTGAACAATTAAATGGTTTTTCTCCTGTGTGTGTTCTCATGTGTTTAGTCACAAGGCTCTTAACAGAAAAGCTTTTGCCACAAACTGAACAACTAAATGGTTTTTCACCTGTGTGTGTTCTTATGTGTTGAGTCAAACGGCTCTTTAAAGAAAAGTTGTTACCACAAATTGAACAGTTAAATGGTTTTTCACCTGTGTGTGTTCTCATGTGTTGAGTCAAACGGCTCTTTAAAGAATAGTTTTTACCACAAATTGAACAGTTAAATGGTTTTTCACCTGTGTGTGTTCTCATATGTTGAGTCAAACGGCAATTTTGAGGAAAACTTTTGCCACAAATAGTACAATCAATTGTTTTTTCAACTGTGTGTGTTCTCATGTGTCGAGTCAAACGGTAATTTCGAGAAAAGCTTTTGCCACAGACTGAACAACTAAATGGTTTTTCACCTGTGTGTGTTCTTATGTGTTGAGTCAAACGGCTCTTTAAAGAAAAGTTGTTACCACAAATTGAACAGTTAAATGGTTTTTCACCTGTGTGTGTTCTCATGTGTTGAGTCAAACGGCTCTTTAAAGAATAGTTTTTACCACAAATTGAACAGTTAAATGGTTTTTCACCTGTGTGTGTTCTCATATGTTGAGTCAAACGGCAATTTTGAGGAAAACTTTTGCCACAAATAGTACAATCAATTGTTTTTTCACCTGTGTGTGTTCTCATGTGTCGAGTCAACATGCCCTTAACAGAAAAACTTTCAGCACAAACTGAACAGCTCAAACATGTTTTACCTCTCTTCTTTGAAGAGCATTCAGAGTGTTTGTTGTCAGTGTGAGTCCTCATATCACCTTCACAGTCTGTATCGCTGGTTAAAGTTAGTTCAACCTCGTCTTCAGCCTCACTATCTGATAGTGGAGCTAAGAGGTTGTCTACTTGTGGTTTCTCTTCATCATCTTCAGTCTTCACAGAGACAACAGTCAGTGGAAACTTGGTGTAATCAGCTTCCTCTCGTCCTAGAAGACACTCTCCCTCCTGAGTGATGCAGAGTTCCTCCTCTTCCTTTTTAATGCAGGGTGGTTGTGGAGTCTCCTGCTTCAAAGTGGAGCTCCCCCCTGACTGAGGGGAAACTTTTTCTGGATTACCCATCAGCTGCTGGACGTCTGCAAGACACAAACAACAAAAACACACTTTCTTCTATGTACTGTATGTGTGTGTAGTAGGGTTGTACAGTATACTGCTACTAATAAAGTATTGTGGTACTAATCAATTTGAATCCGTTTTATAGCACCTTTGACGGGGCTCTCACTGAGAGATAGGGTGAGAAGCTCTGCCATCCGGGAGGAGCTCAAAGTAAAGCTGCTGCTCCGCCACATGGAGAGGAGCCAGATCAGGTGGTTCGGGCACCCGGTCATGATGCCACCCGAATGCCTCCCTAGGGAGGTGTTTCTGGCACGTCCGACCGGTAGGAGGCCACGGGGAAGACCCAGGACACGTTGGGAAGACTATGTCTCCCGGCTGGCCTGGGAACGCCTCGGGATTCCCCGGGAAGAGCTGGACCAAGTGGCTGGGGAGAGGGAAGTCTGGGCTTCCCTGCTTAGGCTGCTGCCCCCGCGACCCTACCTCGGATATGCGGAAGAAGATGAATGGATGGCTTATCTGTTTACCATAGTTTTTTGACCATGAGTGTTTAAAGGCCTACTGAAAGCCACTACTACCGACCACACAGTCTGATAGTTTATATATCAATGATGAATTATTAACATTGCAACACATGCCAATACGGCCGCTTTAGTTTACTAAATTAAGATTTTTGTTGAAAACGTTGCGGAATGATGGCGCGTGCGTGTGACGTCTCGGGTTGGAGGGGACATATTAGCCCAGCACCGCACACGGCTAAAAGTCGTCTCTTTTCATGGCATAATTACACAGTAATTTGGACATCTGTGTTGCTGAATCTTTTGCAATTTGTTCAATTAATAATGGAGACGTCAAAGAAGAATGCTGTTGGTGGAAAGCGGTGGATTGCAGCTGCCTTTAGCAACCGAGACACAGCCGGTGTTTCTTTGTTTGTTGTGAAGCTTTAACACAGAGCGGACAAGCTCTGTCTACGTCAACCAGCAAGTTTTTGCATGAGAAAATTGTGATATTAAGTCGGCTCTTACCAGAGACTTCAGTGGATTATGGGACTTCCTCCTCCAGCTCAAAAAGGCAGCTGTGATCTCGACTCCTCCATCGGCTTCTCTGAGGGACACTGGCGTTCACTGCGGCCCTCTGACTTTCAGGTATGTCTTTACAATCTCACTAAAACACTATTAAAGCAATAAGCAGATAAGGGATCTTCCAGAATTATCCTAGTAAATGTGTCTAATTACACCTGAAACGGTCCCACTGCCGCCACTTATTTTTTTTTGTGCTTCACATTAACTTTCCTTATCCACTAATCTTTCATCTTCACTCAAATTAATGGGGAAATTGTCGCTTTCTCGGTCCAAATAGCTCTTGCTGCTGGAGGCTACGATTATAATCAATGTGAGGATGTGAGGAGCCCTACAACCCGTGACGTCACGGGCACATCGTCTGCTACTTCCGGTACAGGCAAGGCTTTTTTATTAGCGACCAAAAGTTGCGAACTTTATGGTGGATGTTCTCTACTAAATCCTTTCAGCAAAAATATGGCAATATCGCGAAATGATCAAGTATGACACATAGAATGGAGCTGCTATCCCCGTTTAAATAAGAAAATCTCATTTCAGTAGGCCTTTAATGTAGTGTAAGATTTTCTGTTTAAAATAAAGCCAACACTGACATTTTTCGTACAAACCCTGTTTCCATATGAGTTGGGAAATTGTGTTAGATGTAAATATAAACAGAATACAATGATTTGCAAATCATTTTCAACCATATTCAGTTGAATATGCTACAAAGACAACATATTTGATGTTCAAACTGATAAACATTTTTTTTTTTTTGCAAATAATCATTATCTTTAGAATTTGATGCCAGCAACATGTGACAAAGAAGTTGGGAAAGGTGGCAATAAATACTGATAAAGTGGAGGAATGCTCATCAAACACTTATTTGGAACATCCCGCAGGTGTGCAGGCTAATTGGGAACAGGTGTGTGCCATGATTGGGTATAAAAGCAGCTCATTCTTTCACAAGAAAGGATGGGGCGAGGTACACCCCTTTGTCCACAACTGCGTGAGCAAATAGTCAAACAGTTTAAGAACAACCTTTCTCAAAGTGACATTGCAAGAAATGTAGGGATTTCAACATCTAGGTCCTTAATATCATCAAAAGGTTCAGACAATCTTGAGGAATCACTCCACGTAAGCGGCATGGCCGGAAACCAACATTGAATGACCGGGACCTTCGATCCCTCAAAAACCAACATCAATCTCTAAAGGATATCACCACATGGGCTCAGGAACACTTCAGAAAACCACTGTCACTAAATACAGTTTGTCGCTACATCTGTAAGTGCAAGTGAAAGCTCTATTATGCAACGCGAAAGCCATTTATCAACAACATCCAGAAACGCAGCCGGCTTCTCTGGGCCCGAGATCATCTAAGATGGACTGATGCAAAGTGGAAAAGTGTTCTGTGGTCTGACGAGTCCACATTTCAAATTGTTTTTGGAAATATTTGACATCGTGTCATCCGGACCAAAGGGGAAGCGAACCATCCAGACTGTTATCGACGCAAAGTTCAAAAGCCAGACTAAGTGATGGTATGGGGGTGCATTAGTGCCCAAGGCATGGGTAACTTACACATCTGTGAAGGCACCATTAATGCCGAAAGGTACATACAGGTTTAGGAACAACATATGCTGCCATCTAAGCGCCGTCTTTTTCATGGACGCCCCTGCTTATTTCAGCAAGACAATGCCAAGCCACATTCAGCACGTGTTACAACAGCGTGGCTTCGCAAAAAAAGAGTGCAGGTACTTTCCTGGCCTGCCTGCAGTCCCGACCTGTCTCCCATGGAAAATGTGTGGCGCATTATGAAGCGTAAAATAGGACAGCGGAGACCCCGGACTGTTGAACGACTGAAGCTCTACATAAAACAAGAATGGGAAAGAATTCCACTTTCAAAGCTTCAACAATTAGTTTCCTCAGTTCCCAAACGTTTATTGAGTGTTGTTAAAAGAAAAGGTGATGTAACACAGTGGTGAACATGCCCTTTCCCAACTACTTTGGCACGTGTTGCAGCCATGAAATTCTAAGTTAATTATTATTTGCAAAAAAAAAATAAAGTTTATGAGTTTGAACATCAAATATGTTGTCTTTGTAGTGCATTCAATTGAATATGGGTTGAAAAAGATTTGCAAATCAATGTATTCTGTTTATATTTACATCTAACATAATTTTAGAAACGGGGTTTGTAGTTCCCTTTATTCGTAAAAGTATCCATCCATTTAGTACCGGTACTAAATTATTAGTATCGGGACCACCCTAGTGTGTAGTGTTTCATGGCCATTCATTTAGTGCCTTGCCAGAATGATGGGTCAATGTTTACATGACTTGTCATAGACTCAGAAAAGTTCAGCTAGAATCACAGAAAGTAAAAAAACATCTGCTTATTTGATCATTAGGATTGTCAGAAAGTGTTTTAGTTTTATCTTATTCTGACGCAGTTTTAAGATGTTAGATTTCCTGTGCTCTGATTTTGGTGGTCTGGGACGTTTTTCCTGTTGGTAGCGTTTTCCTGCCATAATATGGGCTCTTGGGTGATGGTGTAAACATCATCGTGTGCGTTCCTGACTAAAATGTAATCATACGTCGAATATATCACGGTTATTAATGCTAAAATGCCTATAATGTGTTGGATGTAGCCTTAAGCGAGTGTTTGTTTGCAACAATGTCTCTGCATGACGAAATAATTCGCCAGCTCAACTTTCGCCCTGTTAATGGCGAAAATACTTCTCGTTACATTGTAGTTACCCTATCCTACCACTAGAGGGCGACACAGAGCACCGTCCACATCAGTGGTTCTTAACCTTGTACGAGGTACCGAACCCCACCAGCCTTATATGCGCATTCACCGAACCCTTCTTTAGTGAAAAATAAAATGTGTATATTTTTTTCAGATTCAAGACAATGTTATATGTTTTTTTTTTTTACTGGAGCACAAAATGAACCGTGAATGAGCATCACCTTGTTCAAAGAACAAAAACCAACACACTGCATGAACTCACAACAAATTACACACCTGCAAATCGGATGGAAATTAGAGGGAAAATTGTTTGGGGGCATATCCATAATACGCCGATGGGGAGAAGTTTTTATTTTCATGATGAGTTTGATTTGTCTTGACCTCCGTGGCAGTGGCTCCGCCGATCCCCTGAGGCCGACTCACCGAACCCCTAGGGTTCGATCGAACCCAGGTTAAGTACCACTGGTCTACATCAACAATGCTTATACACCATTCATTTCTAATGGACTGTTTTAATAGTCCATGTACATGTGTTTGTATATTTGTTTTATAACACATTGTAGAGTATATTATATTATATATAACATTGTACATATCCTGTTGTATTATATTGCCTTAATGTATGCTTATCATTCTTTGTATGTGTTCCCTTTAGACCACACACACAAACACACACACCTATACCACATTTGTCCAACTTCACCATTAAAGAGTGCTCAAAAACCTCTCCGTGCCCTACTCTCTGACCGGAGTCCTTGTCCTAGGACAGACCTGGGCAAATTAAAGCCAATTAAAGGCCACGTGCGGCCCGTTGACTTTTTCAATCTGGCCCGATGGACATTCTCAAATCATTTTTTTTAGATCTTTAAGATGGAAAGAGTAGCTGCCATTATGATGTGCACTCATGTTTTCTAACGACCGTAAGTCTTGAACTAGACAAAGTATTTCAATGGTTGGAATCTGCGCTTATGGTAAACTAATTAGTTACTATGACAACCTAATTAGTTACTATGGTCATTCAATTAGTTACTATGGTCATGTAAGACGCAGCAGCTCAGACGAGGCACCAAGCAGTGTGGGCGGGGAGCGTTTCCACAGACGCGGAAGGAGATTTCCACAACAAAGTTCTAAAGCTTAGTGATATATCAGATTGCAGATGAGGTTTATTTTGTACCCTTTGCGTTCATATTTCACTGTTTGTTGCATTTTTGTTGCGTTTCACTTGATTGTAAAATATGTCACTCGAAAGGGCCGTGATGTTCATATTTTATCAATATTCAGTGTTTTATTCTTCATAGAAAAATTTAAAATTCCATTATGTTTTTTAAGGCGGTCTGTCATAACGTTTTTTGCATTCAATCAGACATTATTGTGAGGTTTTGTATTAGTGTTCATAAAAAAAGATATTCCGGCCCCCAGACACATCTTTTTCTCTAAATGTGGCCCCCGAGTCAAAATAATTGCCCAGGCCTGTCCTAGGAAGATATCAGACCAGCATTCTGCGTCCAGAGTAACCTACTCTATCACAAGGATACTATAAACTAACAATGGGGGAAAAGTCAAATATTGAAATACTTTGCAAAACTAAAAAAGATAATATCTCAAAGAAGTCTGTAGATAAGGAGTAGAGGTCCTTTTTTAGATATTAAATGCAAAAAATTTTATCCACTTTCTGTACAATTGCAATGATCATTTTATTTACGACACAATTTGTCCAATAAATTATAACTGGCATCTAGTGTACTTATATACAACATTTATTTTAAGTTGTTTTTTGATGAAAATTACAGACCTCTGTCATCGTTTTAAGTGGGAGAACTTGCACAATCGGTGGCTGACTAAATACTTTTTTGCCCCACTGTATATGTACTGTAATAACAGGCACATTCATAATAACATGTAATATTAACGTATTTTCATCATTTTTTACCATTTTAAGCAAACGGTGGAGCATTGTTTTCACAGACGCATCACAACGCAGTCGGGGTAAAGAGAACAACTTTTTCTCCTCTCAAAGTTCATAAGTTCTTAAAGGGAACATTATCACAATTTCAAAAGGGTTAAAAACAATAAAAATCAGTTCCCAGTGGCTTGTTGTATTTTTTTAAAGTTTTTTTCAAAAATGTACCGGTCCCGGAATATCCCTAAATAAAGCTTTAAAGTGCCTTATTTTCGCTCTCTGCGAAGACACTGGCCATTTCCCTGTGACGTCACACAGTGCTGCCAATGTAAACAAACAATGGGAATACCACAGCAAGATATAGTGACATTAGCTCGGATTCAGACTCGGATTTCAGCGGTTTAAGCGATTCAACAGATTACGCATGTATTGAAACAGATGGTCAGAGTATGGAGGCAGATAGCGAAAACGAAATTGAAGAAGAAATTGAAGCAATTGAGCGAATAGCTATTCGGCCATAGTGTGGGTGTACCTAATGAAGTGGCCCATAGCATGGCTGCCTTATTAGCATCGCCGGTAAAATGTGCGGACCAAACGATCAGGACTTTCGCATCTTGTGACACTGGAGCAACTTAAATCCGTCGATTGGTAAGTGTTTGTTTCGCATTAAATGTGGGTATCTAGTTTCAAATGTACATACAGCTGGCGTAAATAGCATGTTAGCATCGATTAGCATAGCATGTTAGCATCGATTAGCTGGCAGTCATGCCGTGACCAAATATGTCTGATTAGCACATAAGTCAACAACATCAACAAAACTCACCTTTGTGATTTCGTTGACTTAATGGTTGCAAATGCATCTGCAGGTTATCCATACATCTCTGTGCCATGTCTGTCTTAGCATCGCCGGTCAAATGTGAAGACACTCTGGTACATTCAATGGGGGTCTGGCGGCAGATTTCTTGCCAGTGGTGCAACTTGAATCCCTCCCTGTTAGTGTTGTTACACCCTCCGACAACACACCGACGAGGCATGATGTCTCCAAGGTTCCAAAAAATAGTCGAAAAAACGGAAAATAGCAGAGCTGAGACCCGGTGTTTGTAATGTGTTGAAAATGAAAATGGCGGGTGTGTTACCTCGGTGACGTCACGTTCTGACGTCATCGCTAAAAGAGCGATAAACAGAAAGGCGTTTAATTTGCCAAAATTCACCCATTTAGAGTTCAGAAATCGGTTAAAAAAATAGATGGTCTTTTTTCTGCAACATCAATGATATTGTTCCCCTTTAAGTTATTTTTCTCCTCTCAAAGTTCTTAAGTGTTTTTTTTTTTGCCTCTCATCACAAACATTCTGCAGGAAACAAAATATCAGTGGTGTCTAAATACTGCATGATTTGTATTTCAAGTTAACATTTACCAAAAAATATTTTCAAATTACATATTTTCTAAATATTCTTTAGTCACTTGAAAACGTCAGTACTTTTTACCAGTGCTTGGAAAAAGGCCCCGATTGTGGAGTTTTATATTTAATAAAAGTACATTACAGTGCAGTTTGAATTTGAGGTACTGTAAAATAATGTGTACCAACACATTAAACAAGCTTAATGATTATTTCAGGGACTAAATGTTTTCATCCAGAAACTCAAAAATGATTTAAAAAAAGAAAAGTGTCTGCACAGTTTTTAGTACATGTTGTATCAGAGGATGAGAAACTATGCAGACACAAACAAAAAGTGTGTTTGAAAAATGTTTACATGTTGAAATGCCTTTTTCTGATTAAATTAGAAGGTATGTTTAATGTTGTCTGTCTATCTGTGTTGGCCCTGCGATGAGGTGGCGACTTGTCCAGGGTGTACCCCGCCTTCCGCCCGATTGTAGCTGAGATAGGTGCCAGCGCCCCCCGCGACCCCAAAAGGGAATACGCGGTAGAAAATGGATGGATGGATGTTTAATCTCCCAGTTAGGACGAATACAGTAGTTGACTCACACACACATTCTCTCATTGCCTGCAAGTCCGCAATCGGGGCAGAATTAGTGGTCGCTGCGGCAGATAGTGAAAGTGAAGTCTGTCACTAAAGTTGCTGCTCCTTTTCAACTTGGATGCTCGTCTTAGTCATAGTTCTTCATTTGATTATTCTGGGCTGCACTTCCAAGCTGTGTAAGGGAAAGAGGCACGACGCTGATTGGACATTAATTACGTCACGACCGTAGAACAGGAGGTTTCACGCACACACACGGACACCAACACACACACGGACACCAACACACACACATTCTCACACACACATCATCGCAGTTAATAAAGGCGCATTCACGCAGGATTATACCAAGTATCGTTGCTTGCCTACTGTTTACTACTGCAGTAACTTAAACAGACATTTCCGCCATTTTGGATCGAGGTTCTTTGTTTACATTGTTCAACAAAGTCGGCTAATTTCTGTTTTTAGGGCTTGGAAAACACATAGCTTTCAAATTAGGGAACGCAACACACTCACCTTCATCGTCGCTTTTCAGATTGTTCTCCGTTGGTGGCGCTGATTCTCTTTCACTTTCTCTTTGACATGACGTCGCCATCTTAGCATAGCAGTAGTCGTCCATCTTCTATCACGTCTTCAATCTTCACTTTAGGTAACACTCTGTCGCTCAAAGTCCTTTTGGTGGGCCTAAAAAAGCGAATAGTTGAGGTATTTGATGCTCTTTTTGAATCTATAAGATCGTAAATGTGAAACTTCTCCGGAAAGCCACGTCGCTTAGTCCGCCATCTTGGACTTTCCGCTTTCGACGTGTTTGCGCATGCGCTGGAAGTGTGCAACTTCCGATCGACAACTGCACTTTAAAAAATAAAATACCTTTTAAATAACTAACGGCCCTTTTCATCTTTTTTGCATTTCTGGCTCATAATTGAAGTGCTCCTTATAGCGAAAACATTTTTTGATATCAAAATACTTTGGAGAAACAAAAATGGACAACATTGTATTCTGTTTTTTAGTGGGTTCAAGCAAAGTTTGACAAAGTAAGTCTTGTGAAAGTGTGAAAGTCACACTACCCCAGTATACATTTTCAACATTACAGCATTTCACACTTTTGATGTTTTTCTCCTCTTGACTTTTATCAGTAATATCCTCATTGAAGGATGAGTTGTACTCGACCTCGGACCAACTGCACTCGGTGAGGAAACAAAGACGCTGACATAAATATTGCTCTTATTGCAACCATAGACAGCAGAAGACTTCTACTTTCACTTTTGTACACTGACTTTAGTTATCTGCTGCACTGACAAGATGGCGACTGGACCCAAACTGCTGGGTCAAAACTGGCCTGTGACGTCACCATTGACCTTTTTCTTTTTGTTGTATCATTTTCATTGCGAAACAAAGTGACTGCAATATCAATCGATAATAAATTGCGTTCTGATCATAATTGTATAGGATTGAATATTGCAATTTAAGATAATACCCTTGGGCCCGGATCTTGGAAGTAAAAACAAACGCTTCAACAGGATGATGAATTTATTGAAAAAACAAAGCAATTTATTACTGACTTAAAAAAATAAAATAATGCAGGATCATCAAATCCCCAAATATTCTCTGGGAAGCCTTCAAATGTATTTTTAGGGGATATGCCATTGCTTACTCTTCACGTGAAAAAAAAAAAAAAAAACTACTTAAAATGGCAGAACAGGAATTAAAGAAAGAAATTGATGCCACCTCAGTAGAAGCATTTAAGTCTCACCTTAAAACTCATTTGTATACTCTAGCCTTTAAATAGACTCCCTTTTTAGACCAGTTGATCTGCCGTTTCTTTTCTTTTTCTCCCATGTCCCACTCTCCCTTGTGGAGGGGGTCCGGTCCGACCCGTTGGCCATGTACTGCTTGCCTGTGTATCGGCTGGGGACATCTCTGCGCTGCTGATCCGCCTCCACTTGGGATGGTTTCCTGCTGGCTCTGCTGTGAACGGGACTCTCGCTGCTGTGTTGGATCCGCTTTGGACTGGACTCTTGCGATTGTGTTGGATCTGGATCCATTATGGATTGAACTTTCACAGTATCATGTTAGACCCGCTCGACATCCATTGCTTTCCTCCTCTCCAAGGTTCTCATAGTCATCATTGTCACCGACGTCCCACTGGGTGTGAGTTTTCCTTGCCCTTATGTGGGCCTACCGAGGATGTCGTAGTGGTTTGTGCAGCCCTTTGAGACACTAGTGATTTAGGGCTATATAAGTAAACATTGATTGATTGAAATTGAGGATTTACCGAAAAAAAACATTGATAGTAATGATAATCTAACTAGAGAGCAACTGAATTCCTTTACAGCCAAAAAAGAGGAGTTAGCAGACTTAGTTGAAAAACAACAATTGAAAAGTTATGACTGCAACAGAGCAATCTGGATGAAAAAAGGTAAGAAGTGTTCAAAATATCCAAACAAAAAATCGTTCTAAAAACAAAATTTCCAAGCGTATTAAAACAAATGGAAAGGTATTGGATACACACACCACATTGTTGAAAGAAATGGAAAATAACTTTAAAAATCCATCCACCCATCCATCTTCTTCCGCTTATCCAAGGTCGGGTCGTGGGGGCAGCAGCCTAAGCAGCGAAGCCCAGACTTTTATGTCCCCCAGCCACTTCATCCAGCTCTTCCTGAGGAATCCCGAGGCGTTCCCAGACCAGTCGGGAGACATAGTCTTCCCAACGTTTAAAAATATTTTTTTCTACTCCGGTAATGCCTCCTGAAACTACACATTTTTTCCCCAGAAAATTATGAAAGAAAATTGAAATCAAAAGAAAGCTATTCGTGTGAAGTTCTCATTAGAGAGGAAGAACTTGTGGAAGATGTTAAGTATTTTCATTCAGGGGAAACCCCAGGTTTAGATGGAATACCTATTGAGGTTTATCAAGTATTTGATGAAGAAGTTAAGAAACCATTGCTTTCTGGTTTTAATAACTCATATAAAACAGTTTTTTTTAATCCAACACTCAAACAGAAGTTCTTATTTCTCTACTATTAAACCCAGTTTATCTAAAACTTTGGAGTCCTGGTATGTTGTCTCTCCTTAGTCCTGTAATCACTCACCTCTTTGTGTTTGTTTCCTAGCCTCCCTGAGGTAAAGAGGATTCTGTGTTGGAGTTCTTGCTGTGCTCAGTGTGCCCTGGTCTTTCCCCCTGCCGACCACTGAGGAACCTGTTTTTGTTGGTGTATTCATGGTGTGCACTTCTGCCCCATCGCCCTTTGGTACACTTTTTGGACTTACTAAATGTTTCCCTTTTTGTATTCCAACTTTGCCTCCTGGGGTCACCTCCTTGATCAGATCCTAACAATGTGTCTGTCTTTAAAAGCATCAATTGTTCCAAAGATGTATTTCAACAATGAGTGGTACACAAGTGTCCTCTTAGACGAAAAACATGTACCGTATCAAAATAAATTGTATCCGTTTTTACAAGTGATGCCCTCCCATTTTTCTTGAGAGTCAGCTGGGAAACATGGCGGGTTTCATAAAGGAAACAGTCCACTCATGGTGGTGTTTTCAATTTGATGTGCCAGAAAAAAGAGACGATATTTGGCAGCAGATAATATGGATGAACTCTAATATTGTTATTGATGGAAAGCCTTTTATTTTGGGAAAATATGTTTGAAAAAGGAATCATTTTTGTCAATGATATTATCAATAAGAATGGTCAGATTATGAAATATAATGAATTTAGAACTATATGAATGGTGATGTTTGTTCATTGTTTTCATTTAATCAACTAACTGGAGTAATTGGGAAAAGATGGAAACAAATAATTAATTATGGAACTACTAAATCATTAGTTTGTAAACCTCTAATAAGAAATTCTAGTTGGCAAAAAGGTGTGAGACTTGTGTGGCATGGTGTTGCCGGATTCGTTTTTCCAGGGATGCGTCGGAACCGAACACAGCGTGAGGTAAGATGTAATGTATTTATTAAAGTAATAAAAGGGCTAGGAACAAAAACACAGGAGCTAAGAAAAGACAAACCAAAGACGCTAGCATAAAAGCTAGGAAATACAAATAAACTAAGACTTGGCACGAAGGCACAAAATGTAAAAACAAAGACAATTAGCATGAGAGCTAAAAATGGCCAATGGCCTAGCATATGAGCTAGTGAGAAAACACATACGTGAGAAGACGGTCGTCACGGTTGCGCGTGGTTAAATTAGGATCCGAGAAAGAAGAATGAAAAGGGGCGAGCTTAAATAAGGAAGTAATCAACAGTGACAGGTGTGCAGGGACCGTGACTAGCAGGTGGAATCAATGAGTAACCAAGGTGACAGACATAAAACAGGGAAAATTACAGGGTCGGACGGAGAATGACACAAAGATGGAAGAATAAACAATAACATGAGAATATCCGAGTACGGATCTTAACAAAAGGAACTAAAACAAATATAAAAATATATAATTTTTTATTTAATAAAGAAATCTTTGAAGGCTGCCCATTATAACACATATGGAAAAGGGGAGGACTTTTTTAATTGCCCGTTGCCATGGGATGCCAAATTCAAATTAATCTACAAAACTACAATCGATGTGCAAAATCGATATTTTCAAATTAAAATTATTTATAACTTCTTACCCACGGGAAAAATGTTAAAACTATGGAATATGACAGAGTCGGTTGATTGTCGATTTTGTTGTCAGGAGTCTGAATCCACCTTGCATTCGTTTTGGTATTGTTATTTTGTGTCTTCCTTTTGGGTGAAAAAATGTGTTTAAGGATTGGTTTGTTTATGAAGTTTTGCCCACATATGCGGTCCTCTCCAAGGTTTCTCATAGTCATTGTCATCGACGTCCCACCGGGGTGAGTTTTTCCTTGCCCTTATGTGGGCTCTGTAACGCGGATGTCATTGTGGCTTGTGCAGCCCTTTGAGACACCTGTGATTTAGGGCTATATAAATAAACATTGATTGAAGCTGGATGTGGTTTCTCTTACTTTAGGAGAGTTTATTGACAGTCATGATTTAGTCAATATAATTATAGTACTCAGTAAAAGGTTTATTTTGAAGGCCAAAAACAGATATTCACTTAGTATTACTTCCTTTAAAACA
The DNA here is from genome assembly GCF_033978795.1 of Nerophis ophidion. NCBI lineage: Eukaryota > Metazoa > Chordata > Actinopteri > Syngnathiformes > Syngnathidae > Nerophis > Nerophis ophidion. The sequence goes on along the minus strand of NC_084611.1, from coordinate 7,100,895 downwards.
TGTATTCAGTATTTTTTAGCTTTAGAAAGGTATATGGTTGAAAACGATAATGATGCCAAAAAACATAAAACAAGATGGGAATTCCTTAAAGGCTTATTTTTAAAATTTAATTTTGTTTAAAGAATATATGCAATTTGTTGTTGTGTTCCCTAATTTTGAGTGTACATAAATGAAGGTGTGTGTTGCTGAGCCCGAACTGGACCTAATCTGGACTGGACCTGGTTTTGAGAACCTTTTAAACGATCTAACTTCATTGACAACCTGGTCTGGTGAAGATAAGGTCATTTAAAAAAAAAAAAAAAAAATTGGATAAATAAATAAATAAAAAAATCTTGTATGAAAAGAAAGTAAAAGCATTTTTAAAAAAATTACATAAAAATAGTAATTAATGAAAATTTCAGTGGACCAGCAGCACACACAACCTTTTGGCTTCAAGCACTGTATCCCTTGCAGACTATTTTGTTCTATATTGTAGGAACCAGAAATTGAATAAGAGAAAGAAACAACCCGTTTTTAGTAAATGGGTGTAAATGGGGGAGGGAGGTTTTTTGGGTTGGTGCACTAATTAAAGTCTATATTCTTTTTTTTATGTTGATTTAATAAAAACAATAAAAAAAAAAAATAATAATAATCACATGCTTTAAGGCTGTGGTTCTCAAATGGGGGTATGTGTACCCCCGGGGGTACTTGAAGGTATGCCAAGGGGTACGTGAGATTTTTAAAAAATATTCCAAAAATAGCAACAATTTAAAAATCTTTTATAAATATATTTATTGAATAATACTATGTGAATGTAAGTTCATAAACTGTGAAAATCAAATGAAACAATGAGATTTTTTGTGGACATGTTCCATAAATGTTGATGTTAAAGGGGAACATTATCAGCAGACCTATGTAAGCGTCAATATATACCTTGATGGTGCAGAAAAAAAGACCATATATTTTTTTAACCGATTTCCGAACTCTAAATGGGTGAATTTTGGCGAATTAAACGCCTTTCTGTTTATCAGACTGGAGGCGATGACGTCAGAATGTGACGTAGCCGAGGTAACACACCCACCATTTTCATTTTCAACACATTACAAACACCGGGTCTCAGCTCTGTTATTTTCCGTTTTTTCGACTATTTTTTGGAACCTTGGAGACATCATGCCTCGTCGGTGTGTTGTCGGAGGGTGTAACAACACTAACAGGGAGGGATTCAAGTTGCACCACTGGCCCCAAGATGCCAAAGTGTCTGCCGCCAGACCCCCATTGAATGTACCAAAGTGTCTCCACATTTTACCGGCGATGACAGACATGGCACAGAGATGTATGGATAACCTGCAGATGCATTTGCAACGATAAAGTCAACGAAATCACAAAGGTGAGTTTTGTTGATGTTGATTTATGTGCTAATCAGACATATTTGGTTGCGGCGTGACTGCCAGCTAATCGATGCTAACATGCTATTTACCGGCGGTGCTAAGACAGACATGGCACAGAGATGTATGGATAACCTGTAAATGCATTTGCAACGATAAAGTCAACGAAATCACAAAGGTGAGTTTTGTTGATGTTGACTTATGTGCTAATCAGACATATTTGGTCGCGGCGTGACTGCCAGTTAATCAATGCTAACATGCTACGTTAATCGACGCTAACATGCTATTTACCGGCGGTGCTAAAGCAGACATGGCACAGAGATGTATGGATAACCTGCAGATGCATTTGCAACTATATTACGTTTACTTCCACCCACATTTAATGCGACAAAAACACTTACCAATCGACGGATTTAAGTTGCTCCAGTGTCACAAGATGCGAAAGTCCTGATCGTTTGGTCCGCACATTTTCTTTATTTGTGAAGAAATGTTTAGAATGAAGTTCATGAATCCAGATGGATCTCTATTGCTTTCCCCAAAGAGGGCACTTTAAGTTGATGATTACGTCTATGTGTAGAAATCTTTATTTATAATTAAATAATAAATGGGTCGTACTTGTATAGCGCTTTTCTACCTTCAAGGTACTCAAAGCGCTTTGACACTACTTCCACATTCACACACACATTCACACACTGATGGAGGGAGCTGCCATGCAAGGCGCTAACCAGCATCCATCAGGAGCAAGGGTGAAGTGTCTTGCTCAGGACACAACGGACGTGACGAGGTTGGTACTAGGTGGGGATTGAACCAGTGACCCTCGGGTTGCGCACGGCCACTCTTCCACTGCGCCACGCCGTCCTTAAGCATTGAATCACTTGTTTATTTTTCAACGGGTTTTTAGTTATTTTATATCTTTTTTTCCAAGTAGTTCAAGAAAAAAACACTACAAATGAGCAATATTTTGCACTGTTATAATATTTAATAAATCAGAAACTGATGACATAGTGCTGTATTTTACTTCTTTATCTCTTTTTTTCAACCAAAAATGCTTTGCTGTGATTAGGGGGTACTTGAATTAAACAAATGTTCACAGGGGGTACATCACTGATAAAATGTTGAGAACAGCATTAACTTTGGCAGCCTTAGTTGAAACCCATACTTTTTTGACACCTCATCAAATCGCTGACCTGTAAATTGTTGTCCATTATCAGTGTTACTCCCTCCGAGGTCTTAGTCAAGGATCAAGTCGTTTGTTTTTCTCACAGACATTTATTTCAGCCACGTCTTCTTCACGTTAACAACGATGCCAAATATAATGCCGTCAGACGTAATAAAATAAGCAAATAAAACTTGCAATTAGTCTGATATCCAAAAAAGAAAACACATAGATTTGACGAACATATCAGAAGTAATCATACCTCGATGGCCTCATAAACTCCAAGGAAATAAAGATTATTTTCAATCCGAGACTCCATTAACGTCTTCCACATCAAACACTTGCCGTCTCATGCTGCTTCCTTAATTCCCTCACATATTAATTGTCCCCCCAATGTGGAACGGAAACACAAATCTATTCCCCACTCAATTGACATGTGTTTGTTAACATTAGTCTCTGATTTGCACATCAATCAATCTGAGGAGTAAAAGTTGGCAGTTTGTTATGCAAACAGTTACCCAGCATCCCAACGTCAGTTTTGATACATCTCAACTTTGCAGTGAAAAAGGGTGTAGTGCAGGTTTTTGAGCGTGCACAAACTTGACACATGAGGTCATGAGTGGATAAGATTATGCTCCAAATAATCCAAGTTTGTATGAATACCTCAGATATTTGTGGAAGAAGCAGTGAGGAGGTCCTGGGTAGGGTGGATGTCGCCACATATGAGCAACATACCACAAACTAAACAGCTAATTGCTTATTTTCCCTCGTGTGTTCTTGTGTGTTTTACTGCGGCTGCATTATGTGGGAACCTTTTACAGCACACTGAACAACTAAATGTTTTTTCTCCAGTGTGTGTTCTCATGTGTCGCCACAAAGAGCCGTTATGAGGAAAGCTTTTACCACAAATTGTACAATTCAATGGTCTTAGTCCGGTGTGTGTCCTCATGTGTTGAGTCAATTTGTTCTTATTAGAAAAGCTTCTGTTACAAACTGAACAACTATATGGTTTTTCACCTGTGTGTGTTCTCATGTGTAGAGTCAAACGGAAATTGTGAGAAAAGCTTTTGCCACAAACTGAACAGTTGAATGGTTTTTCACCTGTGTGTGTTCTCATGTGTTCAGTCAAATGGCTATTTCGAGAACAGATTTTGCCACATACAGAACATTGAAATGTTTTTTCACCTGTGTGTGTAGTCATGTGTTCAGTCAAACGGATATTTCGAGAAAAGCGTTTGCCACAAATTGAACAATTAAATCTTTTTTCACCTGTGTGTGTTCTCATGTGTTGAGTCAAAGAGCTATTTTGGGAAAAGCCGTTGCCACAAACTGAACAATTAAATGGTTTTTCACCTGTGTGTGTTCTCATGTGTTGAGTCAAAGAGCTATTTTGAAAAAAGCTGTTGCCACATACAGAACAATTAAATGGTTTTTCACCTGTGTGTATTCTCATGTGTTGAGTCAAATGGCTATTTTTAGAAAATATTTTGCCACAAACAGAACAATTAATTGTTTTGTCACCTGTGTGTGCTCTCATGTGCTGAGTGAAAATGCTATTTTGAGAAAAGCTTTTGGAACAAATGGGACAATTAAATGGTTTTTCACCTGTGTGTGTTCTCATGTGTTCAGTCAAACGGCAATTTCGAGAAAAGCTTTTGCCACACACTGAACAATTGAATGGTTTTTCACCTGTGTGTATTCTCATGTGTTGAGTCAACATGCTATTTCGAGAAAAGCTTTTGCCACAAACTGAACAATTAAATGGTTTTTCACCTGTGTGTGTTCTCATGTGTTGAGTCAAATTGCTCTTTTTAGTAAAACTTTCAGCACAAACTGAGCAGCTGAAACACGTTTTACCTCTCTTCTTTGAAGAGCATTCAGAGTGTTTGTTGTCAGTGTGAGTCCTCATATCACCTTCACAGTCTGTATCGCTGCTCAAAGGTTCTTCAACCTCGTCTTCAGCCTCACTATCTGATAGTGGAGCTAAGAGGTTGTCTACTTGTGGTTTCTCTTCATCATCTTCAGTCTTCACAGAGACAACAGTCAGTGGAAACTTGGTGTAATCAGCTTCCTCTCGTCCTAGAAGACACTCTCCCTCCTGAGTGATGCAGAGTTCCTCCTCTTCCTTTTTAATGCAGGGTGGTTGTGGAGTCTCCTGCTTCAAAGTGGAGCTCCCCCCTGACTGAGGGGAAACTTCTTCTGGATGACCCATCAGCTGCTGGACGTCTGCAAGACACAAACAACAAAAACACACTTTGTTCTATGTACTGTATGTGTGTGTAGTAGGGTTGTACAGTATACTGCTACTAATAAAGTATCGTGGCACTAATCAATTGAAATTGGTACTATACCACCTTTGAAAAGTACTGGTACCGTTCTTTCATCTGAATGCTGCTGTGTGGCGGTGACTACAGAGCCGAGGCGCATGATGTTGAGTGTGTCAAAACGCACACACAAAGTGCATACAAGCAATAACATCGTGGAGAGGAAGAAAGGCAACAAAGGACAATTCTACTGGTTAATAAAGAGGGTGTGTGAAGTGCAATATGGAGGTATTTGGGCTTCTAAACTAACAATAAAGGTGACACTTTAAACAGGGAGCCGCCGCTCTGCAAGGGTTGCTTTACACCTTTCCTGTTTGTGGAAAGCAGAAGGGCAAAAGCACGCTTGATCTTGATTTTCAGTATGAGTACAGACCGTAAAAGCGGTGCCTCACGATCCTTCTGGCTGTTTTGGGTTTCAAGCAGGAGGTGTCCGAAAAGTCTCCAATCAATCAAACACAACAGGGCCCCTTTTTTTGTCGGGGGTAACACTGGGTCCATAAAGCTCCGCTCTTTGGTCGGAAAGACGAGGCCGTCGATTAGTTACAACTTGCTCACTTTATTTATTATTTCCACAGGGCACAAGCGGACATCCAGCATGCTATTAACACTCCTGCACATGCTACCACTACCTCTCCTTACTCGCCCACTCACTTACAAAGGCTGTCCCTGGCAATGGAAGGCCTGGGTCGAGCTGTGGGATCACAGACTGTGGCCATTTCTGAACTAAATCACAAGATGGATGACATCATAGAGAGGCTTGCTGGATTGGAAAAACTGGATTGAGAGCTGACATGGACGATTAGAGCAGACAGGCCATGAAAATGTCTGCTAGTTTGAAAAACAACATTCCTAATCTACAATCTGACTCCCTCGCATGGCCTTGACGCTGCTCAAAAACAGAAAAAAGGCTGTTGGGAAACATCCCTGAAGGACACCTCAGCGAGGGACACTCTGACTACCCTCCCTCCCTCCTCAACAACACCCGGGAGTTGAACTTTGCTTGCACTGCCTGCAGAGCGACTCCGGGCCTATAGACACAACAACACACACACACACACACACACACACACACACACACACACACACACACACACACACACACACACACACACACACACACACACAGCAGCAGCAACTGGCCTTCGTGGCCCCTCACCCTCCCCTCTGTCGCGTGTTTTGTTGATTAACGTCTTTATGTGTATTACTGAGTTCTTCCTTTGGCCTCAGTCTGGACCCCCGCCCTGGAGTCCAGCCTTTGACTGAATATGTTTTACTCACCCCCTCCCCTACATATACCTGTTTCTCACCTTTTTTTTATTGAAAGGGGCACTGGACTATCTGACTCACTCATCAGCGATCCTTTTTCTGTCTCCCTGTAATGTTTTGTCTGATCTTGAATGGGATGAAAATGTCATTTCCCTCTGGGATCAATAAAGTACCATCTAATCTAATCTGATCTAATCTTACTCACGTCACTCACCCCCCAAACATATACTCTACTCTCACAACAGCTGCTTTAAAACACGCCTTCCCAAATGTGCTGATTAGTATTAGCACCTTTGCTTCAGACTTAGGTCAACATTTAAACAATAAGCATTCAGATCTGCACAAGGAGTTTAAATAGTGACAGGTATAATGTAGTTGTTACACCTGTCCTGCTGCTCTCTCTTCACTCGCCCGCTCACTCACTGACGTCACTCAGACAACAGGTTGACATTGTCACAAACACACATACTACTCTCAGAAGTTAACCAGCTCCCCTGCTGTGCACATGTAGATACGTAGAACTTGATGACAAATATTAGCGCAGTTAAAACTGACCAATTAGCAGTCAACTATCCATCCATCCATTTTCTACCACTTATCCCTTTGCGTGTCATGGGGAGCGTGGGGAGGGGGGTGCTGGAGCCTATCTCAGCTGCATTCGGGCGGAAGGCAGCGTACACCCTGGACAAGTCGCCAACTCATTGCAGGTCAAAAACTAATGCAATTTGTTACAAATTGTAACAAATTCCTACAATTTGTGTTTTGTCTTTAATAAATGTGTTTTACCTGCTACATGGATTATCTGTGTACATTTAGCCATAGTTTTGTTTTTAGTACTTAATAATTAATAATTGTGTATTTCTTAAAGCAGTGGTTCTCAAATGGGGGTACTTGAAGGTATGCCAAGGGGTACGTGAGATTTTTCAAAAATATTCCAAAAATAGCAACAATGAAAAAATCCTTTATAAATATTTTTATTGAATAATACTTCAACAAAATATGAATGTATGTTCATAAACTGTGAAAAGAAATGCAACAATGCAATATTCAGTGTTGACAAATAGATTTTTTTGTGGACATGTTCCATAAATATTGATGTTAAATATTTATTTTTTTGTGAAAACATTTTTAGAAGTAAGTTGATGAATCCAGATGGATCTCTATTACAATCCCCAAAGAGGGCACTTTAAGTTGATGATTACTTCTATGTGGAGAAATCTGCATTTATAGTTGAATCACTTGTTTATTTTTCAACAGGTTTTTAGTTATTTTTATATCTTTTTTTCCAAGTAGTTCAAGAAAGACCACTACAAATGAGCAATATTTTGCACTGTTATACAATTTAATAAATCAGAAACTGATGACATAGTGCTGTATTTTACTTCTTTATCTCTTTTTTTCAACCAAAAATGCTTTGCTCTGATTAGGGGGTACTTGAATTAAAAAAAATGTTCACAGGGGGTACATCACTGGAAAAAGGTTGAGAACCACTGTCTTAAAGGGGAACATTATCACAATTTTCTAAAGGGTTGAAAACAATAAAAATCAGTTCCCAGTGGCTTGTTTTATTTTTCAAAGATTTTTCAAAATTTTACACCTCCCAGAATATCCCTAAAAAAAGCTTTAAAGTTCTTGATTTTCGCTATTTGCGATGCGACTATCCATTTCCCTGTGACGTCATACAGTGCTGCCAATACAAACAACATGGCGGTTACCACAGCAAGATATAACGACATTAGCTCGGATTCAGACTCGGATTTCAGCGGCTTAAGCGATTCAACAGATTACGCATGCATTGAAACAGATGGTCGGAGTATGGAGGCAGATAGCGAAAACGAAATTGAAGAAGAAACTGAAGCTACTGAGCGAATAGCTATTGATGCTATTCGGCCAAAGCATGAGTGTACCTAATGAAGTGGCCCATAGCATGGCTGCCTTATTAGCATCGCCGGTAAAATGTGCGGACCAAACGATCAGGAATTTCGCATCTTGTGACACTGGAGCAACTTAAATCCGTCGACTGGTAAGTGTTTGTTTCGCATTAAATGTGGGTATCTAGTTTCAAATGTACATACAGCTAGTGTAAATAGCATGTTAGCATCGATTAGCGTAGCATGTTAGCATCGATTAGCTGGCAGTCATGCCGAGACCAAATATGTCTGATTAGCACATAAGTCAACAACATCAACTAAACTCACCTTTGTGATTTGGTTGACTTTATCGTTGCAAATGCATCTGCAGGTTATCCATACATCTCTGTGCCATGTCTGTCTTAGCATCGGCAGTAAAATGTGGAGACACTCTGGTACATTCAATGGGGGTCTGGCGGGAGATTTCTTGCCAGTGGTGCAACTTGAATCCCTCCCTGTTAGTGTTGTTACACCCTCCGACAACACACCCACCAGGCATGATGTCTCCAAGGTTCCAAAAAATAGTCAAAAAAACGGAAAATAACAGAGCTGAGACCCGGTGTTTGTAATGTGAAAATGAAAATGGTGGGTGTGTTACCTCGGTGACGTCACGTTCTGACGTCATCGCCACAAGACCGATAAACAGAAAGGCGTTTAATTCGCCAAAATTCACCCATTTAGAGTTCGGAAATTGGTTAAAAAAATATATGGTCTTTTTTCTGCACCATCAAGGTATATATTGATGCTTACATAGGTCTGCTGATAATGTTCCCCTTTAAAGCACAGACCAGGAGTGGCAACCATAAATCATGAATAATTGAATATAATGTCAGTAAAACGTTATGTTCTATTGTAATATAATCCTTGATTATAGCAGACTATATGCAATATGGAAAATTGTACATTTTTCTTTGGGTGCAACAAGAAAAGTCCAATGTGTTTAATGCCTTTTAATTTAACATTTTAACCTTGAAAAATTGTTCTTTGACTGTGAGTGTTTAATGTTGTGTAAGATTACAATAAAGCCAATATTGACATTTTTCGCAGTTCCCTTTATCTACTAAGAACAAGTAAATAAAATTCCTAAATGAGGAACTGTTCTGTTTTGATGAAGTAATCCAGAGAGCGACCAAACAACTGTAGACTAGTCTTCAAAACACGCTGCTAACGAGTCCTTGTTACTTGACGACACGACAAACTGTACAGAGACTTGATTACATGTCACAAAATACTCGCCTTACCTCAAAACCACGACATGATTAATATAAAAAACACACCAGACGAGTCCAACAGAGATGTTGTTTTGCCTTTAGTTCCTAAATTTGACATTTGCATTCTTTCATCTCCTCTGATGTGAACTCCACTGCCTTCTTCGAGCTAACAATCATGGCGGCTCTTTGTTTACATTGTTGAAAAGTTTAAAGGCTTGAAATAGTTTTCAAACGACAAAACTTCCACTCACTCACCTTCATCTTCCGTCTTTATCTCCGTTGGTGGTTCTGATTCTCTTTCACTTTCTCTTTGACATGACGTCGCCATCTTAGCATAGCAGTAGTCGTCCATCTTCTATCACGTCTTCAATCTTCACTTCAGGTATCGCTCCAAACTCAATGCACGTTTCGTGGCTTTGAAAAAAGGCGAATTGAGATATTTGTTGCTATATTTGCCGTGAATCATATGACTTAAAGATCCTGAATTGGAAGAATCTCCGAACAACCATAGCATGCAGTCTTTGTCTTTTTGCTTCGCTTCAAGTACCTTTGCGCATGCGCTAGAAGCCAGCCACTTCCGTTTCCTACTCCTCAGCAGTTTAGTTATTTCAAAATAAAGGCATTTTAATCTTATTTCAAAACAATAGTTTGCAAAAGTAGCTATCATCAAATAATCAACAACTACTCTTTGAAATGAAAAAATAGAAACATACAAGCACGTGCTAAGAGACATTTTCGATGGCTGTTGTTCAAACCAGAAAAAGGGCAAACATCAAAGAAAACAATCATACATCTGAAATACTACAAGGAACACAGAACTATTTTCCAATTATTTTTTCTAGTGAAAAACCTTTAGAAAGTCAAATCATGACTCTGAATAAAGAAGAAAAGCACTAAGAGTGTAGATCTCCACCAGGACCAATCCTATTGTTCACCTGCTACTAAATTGTGTGCCATCTCATGTGTATCGTGTGCTGCTATGACAATAAACTTCCATGAATCCTGTAAAACAGCAGACAGTTAGTAATATGGTTTCACATCAAAATGTTGGTGAAACCGCATAAAGAGAAGAAGATTAAAAGCTATTCAGTAGGATTTAAGCTCCAAACTTACATCACACTTAAATTCTTACTGCATGCCTTTGGTAAGAAGAGGTTAAATAAATGATAAATGGGTCGTACTTGTATAGCGCTTTTCTACCTTCAAGGTACTCAAAGCGCTTTGACACTACTTCCACATTCACACACACATTCACACACTGATGGAGGGAGCTGCCATGCAAGGCGCCAACCAGCACCCATCAGGAGCAAGGGTGGAGTGTCTTGCTCAGGACACAACGGACGTGACGAGGTTGGTACTAGGTGGGGATTGAACCAGGGACCCTCGGGTTGCGCACGGCCACTCTCCCACTGCGCCACGCCGTCCCTGTCAATAAAAAATGCATCTGAATGTTACACTTCGCAATCTGATCTCGAACCTGTTATGCCCGAATGTCGAGGGAGGTGTGGGTTGGGTTGTGGGTGTTGGGGGTTAATTGTTCACATGTCTCTGATTTGCACATCAATCAGTCTGAGGAGTAAAAGTTGGCAGTTTGTTATGCAAACAGTTACCCAGCATCACTTATGCGTCAACATCAGTTTTGATACATCTCAACTTTGCAGTAAAAAGGGTGTATTGCAGGTTTTTGAGCGTGCACAAACTTGACACATGAGGCCCCAGGTCCCTGGACTGAAGAAGGAGTAACCAAGCACTTGAAGCATCATCTATCTTACTGTTCAGGAAGGTTTCAGATACAGAGAAGACATGAGGTCATGAGTGGATAAGATTATGCTTCAAATAATCCAAGTTAGTATGAATACCTCAGATATTTGTGAAAGAAGCAGTGAGGAGGTCCTGGGTAGGGTGGATGTCGCCACATATGAGCAACATACCACAAACTAAACAGCTGATTGCTTATTTTCCATTGTGTGTTCTTATATGTTTTACTGCGACTGCATGACGTGGGAAACTTTTGCAGTGTTCTCATGTGTTTAGTCACACGGCACTTAACAGAAAAGCTTTTGCCACAAACTGAACAACTAAACGGTTTTTCACCCGTGTGTGTTCTCATGTGTTGAGTCAAACTGCTCTTGAAATAATAGTTTTTACCACAAATTAAACAGTTAAAAGGTTTTTCACCTGTGTGTTTTCTAATGTGTCGAGTCAAATGGCTATTTCGAGAGAAGCTTTTGCCACGAACTGAACAATTAAATGGTTTTTCACCTGTGTGTGTTCTCATGTGTTGAGTCAAAATGCTATTTTGAGAAAAGCTTTTGCCACATATGGAATATTTAAAAGGTTTTTCACCTGTGTGTGTTCTCATGTGTCGAGTCAACATGCACTTAGCAGAAAAGGTTTCAGCACAAACTGAGCAGCTCAAACATGTTTTACCTCTCTTCTTTGTAGAGCATTCATAGTGTTTGTTGTCAGTGTGAGTCCTCATATCACCTTCACAGTCTGTATCGCTGCTCAAAGGTTCTTCAACCTCGTCTTCAGTCTCACTATCTGATAGTGGAGCTAAGAGGTTGTCTACTTGTGGTTTCTCTTCATCATCTTCAGTCTTCACAGAGACAACAGTCAGTGGAAACTTGGTGTAATCAGCTTCCTCTCGTCCTAGAAGACACTCTCCCTCCTGAGTGATGCAGAGTTCCTCCTCTTCCTTTTTAATGCAGGGTGGTTGTGGAGTCTCCTGCTTCAAAGTGGAGCTCCCCCCTGACTGAGGGGAAACCGATCAGCTGCTGGACGCCTGCAAGACACACACAACAAAAACACACTTTCTTCTATGTACTGTATGTGTGTGTAGTAGTGTTGTACAGTATACTGCTACTAATGAAGTACCGTTGTACTAATCAATTGAAATCGGTACTATAGCACCTTTTAAAAGTACCAGTACCGTTCTTTCATCTGAATGCTGCTGTGGGGCGGTGACTACAGAGCCGAGGCGCATGATGTTGAGTGTGTCAAAACGCACACACAAAGTTCATACAAAACATCTGCTTTGTTGGACATTAGGATTGTCAGAAAGTGTTTTAGTTGTACCTTATTCTGACGCAGTTTTAAGATGTTACATTTCATGTGCTCTTATTTCGGCGGTCTGGGACGTCATTTCCTGTTGGTAGCGTTTTCCTGCCGTAATATGGGCTCTTGGGTGATGGTCTAAACAGCATCGTGTGCGTTCCTAAGTAAAATGTAATCATACGTCGAATATAGCACGGTTATTTATGCTAAAATGCCTTTAATGTGTTGGATGTAGCCTAAACTGAGTGTTTGTTTGCAACAATGTTTCTGCATGACGATATAAGTCGCCAGCTCAACTTTCGCCCTGTTAATGGCGAAAATACTTCGTTACATTGTAGTTACCCTATTCTACCACTAGAGAGCGACATAGACCATGTTTAAAGCACTGTTTACATTAATAATGCTTATGCGCCATTCATTTCTAATGGACTGTTCTAATAGTCCATGTACATGTGTTTGTATATTTGTTTTATAACACATTGTAGAGCAGGGGTCACCAACGCAGTGACCACGGGCACCAGGTAGCCCGTAAGGACCAGATGAGTCGCCCGCTGGCCAGTTCTAAAAATAGCTCAAATAGCAGCACTTACCAGTGAGCTGCCTCTATTTTTTTTAATTGTATTTATTTACAAGCAAGCTGGTCTCGCTTTACTTGATTTATTTGATTCTAAGAGAGACAAAACTCAAATAGAATTGGAAAATCCAAGAAAATATTTTAAAACCTTGGTCTTCACTTGTTTAAATAAATTCATTTATTTTTTCACTTTGCTTCTTATAACTTCCAGAAAGACAATTTTAGAGAAAAAATACAACCTTAAAAATGATTTTAGGATTTTTAAACATATTTACCTTTTAAATTCCTTCCTCTTCTTTCCTGACAATTTAAACCAATGTTCAAGTATTTTTTTTATTGTAAAGAATAATAAATACATTTTAATGTTATTCTTCATTTTAGCTTCTGTTTTTTCGACAAAGAATATTTGTGAAATATTTCTTCAAACTTATTATGATTAAAATTCAAAATAATTATTCTGGCAAATCTAGAAAATCTGAAGAATCAAAATGTTATTTCAAAGTCTGTATTTATTTTAAATTTTTTGTTCTGAAAAATCTAGAAGAAATAATGATTTGTCTTTGTTAGAAATATAGCTTGGTCCAATTTTTTATATATTCTAACAAATTGTGGATCGGATTTTAACCTACTTAGAACATGTCATTAAATTTCTGAAATTAATCTTAATCAGGAGAAATTACTAATGATGTTCCATAAGTTTTTTTTTTAAGATTCGAATTAGCTAGTTTTTCTCGTCTTATTTTTCGTTTGAATTTTAAATTTTAAAGAGTCGAAATTGAAGATAAACTATGTTTCAAAATAAATTTTCCTTTTTTTTTTACTTTTCTCCTCTTCTAAACTGTTCAATTAAGTGTTTTTTTCGTCATTTATTTTATTTTCTACAAAAAAAACTTCCGTAAAAAGGAAAAAAAAATGTACGACAGAATGACAGACAGCAATACACATTATATATATATATATATATATATATATATATATATATATATATATATATATATATATATATATATATATATATATATATATTTATTAAAGGTAAATTGAGCAAATTGGCTATTTCTGGCAATTTATCTAAGTGTGTATCAAACTGGTAGCCCTTGGCATTAATCAGTACCCAAGAAGTAGCTCTTGGTTCCAAAAAGGTTGGTGACCCCTGTTGTAGAGTATATTATATTATACATAACATTGTACATATCCTGTTATATTATTGCATATTATATTGCCTGAATGTATCCTAATCATTATTTGTATGTGTTTCCTTTGGACCACACACACACACACACACACACACACACACACACACACACACACACACACACACACACACACACACACACACACACACACATTCTCACACACACAGGATCACGATCAATAATGGCGGGTTCACGCAGGATTATACCAAGTATCGTTGCTTGCCTACTGTTTACTACTGCGGTAACTTCTCACAGACATTTCCGCCATTTTGGATCGAGGTTCTTTGTTTACATTGTTCAACGAAGTCGGCTAATCTCTATTTTTAGGGATTGGAATTCTAATAGCTTTCAAACTAGGGAACGCAACACACTCACCTTCATTTTCGCTTTTCAGATTGTTCTCCGTTGGTGGCGCTGATTCTCTTTCACTTTCTCTTTGACATGACGTCGCCATCTTAGCATAGCAGTAGTCGTCCATCTTCTATCACGTCTTCAATCTTCACTTCAGGTAACACGCCGTCGCTCCACACTCAAAGTCCGTTTAATGGGCTCAAAAATGTGAATAGTTGAAGTATTTGATGCTATTTTTGAATCTATAAGATCGTAAATGTGAAACTTCTCCGGAAAAAACACGCTTCTTAGTCCGCCATCTTGGACTTTCCGCTTTACCACTGTTTGACGTGTTTGCGCATGCGCCAGAAGTGTGCAACTTCCGATCGACAACTGCACTTTAAAAAATAATATACCTTTTAAATAAGTAGCGGCCCTTTTCATCTCTTCTTACGTTCATGGCTCATAGTTGAAGTGCTCCTTATGGCGAAACAATTTTTGATATCATAATACTTTGGAGATAGAAATTAAACATAAATCACCAATGTTATATTCTGTCTTTTAGTGGGTTCAAGCAAACGGCAAGTTGTTTGACAAAGTAAGTCTTGTGAAAGTGTGAAAGTCACACTACCCCAGTTTACATTTTCAACATTATAGCATTTCACCCTTTTGAAAATACAAAAACGTTTTTTCCTCTTGGCTTTTATCAGAAACCTCCAGAGGCGTGGACTCGAGTCACATGACTTGGACTCGAGTCAGACTGGAGTCACGAATTTCATGACTTTAGACTCGATTTTAACATCAACGACTTGTGACTTCACTTGGACTTGAGCCTTTTGACATGACAAGACTTGCTACTTTCCCCAAAACCCAAAGATTAAAAAGTTATTCAGGAGCGCTCTGTATCTTGCATCGTGTTTGAGTGTGTCTGTCAGCGTGTGTGCTGTTGGTACAACATCCAATCAAATTAGATCTGTGGGATCTGAGCAGATGATGTTGTGGCTGTATAAGTAAACATTGATTGATTGATTGCTCCACATTGTTTTCATCCGACAGCATTCATCCAATGAAATAGCAGGACAACCAACGAAGAAGAGCAGTCAAACTACGCGCCAGTGACAAAAGATGATACCAAAGCAGGTTTCGTTTGGGTATAAAACTACAAGTTGGTCAACAAAAAACATATTGCAGTCTGCAAAACATGCGGTTCGAAGATTACAGACAGAGACACAATAACGTCCAACTTCGTTCGACATTTGAAGTTGCAAAAAGATCGGTAAGTTTTGAATGTAAGTTAACGTTTATTGGCTAAGTAACATAACTTTTATTTGCTGTGTAGTTCAATAAATGAATCTGTAAACTCGCTGCTAACTCTATTGCAAACACAGCAATATGTTGCGTCCACTGCAGTTCACTACTTTATTCATACTTTTTGAGTGATTCCTTTAAAGCAGGGTTGCATGAGGTACCTACACATAATGTTACGTTAGACAGCGGTCAGCATCACTGCGTATAGTAGAATAAAGGTCAGTTAAAATGTACACTATATTAAGAATATGTGTACATATCGCATAAAAAGTACAATTCTATTCATTGTTATGTTCATAAATGTGTTATGTTTTTCATGTGTACACACACATCAACAAAAATACAGTATGAGATGTCATCAATGAGATAAGGTAAGAAGAGGCTAATACTGATTTTTTTTTATAACATAACTTAAAAATACAGCTATGACAACTTTAGATTGTTTTCTTTATTTGACTTCGGCCCAAAATAGAACAAGCACATTCTGAAAATGTACATATCATGAATAATGTTCTTGACAAAATACTTCAATCTAGTGGAAAATTCTGAGGAAAAAAAAAAGGTGCAGTTACAGAAACACCATGAAGAACACAATAAACTTAGACTTATTCTCAGTGATTCTACAAAACAATTACATTTTAAGTCACAACCCATCTAGGATTGAACAAAATACAAAATAAAGCATGAAAAAAAAACATGTATAAACTACAAATAAAAAGTAGAAAGAGTGACAGTATTGCAGTAAATCACACACTGTTCACTTTCTTTACATTTGCACAGAAGACAATCATTTTCACAGAACTATGTCAGTGTGCAGTGTCTCATGCTGCATTGCTTATTTTCCTCCTCTTTTACTCCTTGTTTTGAGGAAATATTTTACCACAAACTACAATTAAATGGTATTTAGTCAAGTGTGTGTTCTCATGTGTTCAGTCAAATTCCTCTTAACAGAAAAGTTTTTGCCACAAATTGAACAATCAAAAGGTCTCTCTCCTGTGTGCTTTCTCATGTGTTCAGTCAAACTCCTCTTAATAGAAAAGCTTTTGCCACAAACTAAACAATTCAATGGTTTTTCTCCTGTGTGTGTCGTCATGTGTTCATTCAAATTCCTCTTAACAGAATAGTTTCGACCACAAATCGAACAGTTAAATGGTTTTTCACCAGTGTGTGTTCTCATGTGTTGAGTCAAATGGCTACTTCGAGAAAAGTTTTTGCCACAAACTGAACAGTTAAAAGGTTTTTCTCCTGTGTGTGTTCTCATGTGTTGAGTCAAACTACTATTGCCAAAAAAGCTTTTGCCACAAACTGAACAACTAAATGCCTTTTCTCCTGTATGTTTTCTCATGTGTACAGTTAAATTCCTCTTAACAGAAAGGCTTTTTCCACAAATTAAACAATTAAATGGTTTTTCTCCTGTGTGCGTTCTCATGTGTTCGGTGAAACTCCTCTTAATTGAATAGCTTTTGCCACAAAGTGAACAATTAAATGTTTTTTTTCCTGTGTGTGTTGTCATGTGTTCAGTCAAATTCCTCTTAACGGAATAGTTTTGACCACAAATCGAACAGTTAAATGGTTTTTCACCGGTGTGTGTTCTCATGTGTTGAGTCAAATGGCTATTTCGAGAAAAGCTTTTGCCACAAACTGAACAGTTAAAAGGTTTTTCTCCTGTGTGTGCTCTCATGTGTTGAGTCAAACTTCTCTTAACAGTAAAGCTTTTGCCACAAACTGAACACTTACATGTTTTTTCACCTGTGTGTGTTCTCATGTGTTCAGTCAGGAGACTCCTTTTAGTAAAACTTTCAGCACAAACTGAGCAGCTCAAACATGTTTCACCTCTCTTCTTTGAAGAGCATTCATAGTGTTTGTTGTCAGTGTGAGTCCTCATATCACCTTCACAGTCTGTATCGCTGCTCAAAGGTTCTTCAACCTCGTCTTCAGCCTCACTATCTGATAGTGGAGCTAAGAGGTTGTCTACTTGTGGTTTCTCTTCATCATCTTCAGTCTTCACAGAGACAACAGTCAGTGGAAACTTGGTGTAATCAGCTTCCTCTCGTCCTAGAAGACACTCTCCCTCCTGAGTGATGCAGAGTTCCTCCTCTTCCTTTTTAATGCAGGGTGGTTGTGGAGTCTCCTGCTTCAAAGTGGAGCTCCCCCCTGACTGAGGGGAAACTTTTTCTGGATTACCCATCAGCTGCTGGACGTCTGCAAGACACAAAAAAACCCCACACACTTTATTCAATGTACTGTATGTGTGTGTAGTAGGGTTGTACAGTATACTGCTACTAATAAAGTATCGTGGCACCAATCAATTGAAATCGGTACTGTAGCACTCTTGAAAAGTACGGGTACCGTTCTTTCATCTGAATGCTGCTGTGTGGCGGTGACTACAAAGCCGGGGCGCATGATGTTGAGTGTGTCAAAACGCACACACAAAGTGCATACAAGCAATAACATCTTGGAGAGGAAGAAAGGCAACAAAGGACAATTCTACTGGTTAATAAAGAGGGTGTGTGAAGTGCAATATGGAGGTATTTGGGCTTCTAAACTAACAATAAAGGTGACACTTTAAACAGGGAGCCGCCGCTCTGCAAGGGTTGCTTTACACCTTTCCTGTTTGTGGGCTCCCAGACCGTGGTCGAGGAGCGCAGGGGAGACCTTCCCTCCAGGGCCCATGTTTTGTCAGGGGTAACACTGGGTCCATAAAGCTCCGCTCTTTGGTCGGAAGGACGAGGCCGTCGATTAGTTACAACTTGCTCACTTTATTTATTACTTCCACAGGGCACAACCGGATATTCACTTACTCATGTCACTCAGCTCACATACTGCTACTCTTAAAGGTGCACACACACACACACACACACACACACACACACATTCGCTACTCTCACAACAGCTGCTTTAAAACACACCTCACCAAATGTGGTGATTAGTATTAGCACCTTTGCTTCAGACTTAGGTCAACATTTAAATAATAAGCATTCACATCTGCACAAGGAGTTTAAATAGTGACAGGTATAATGTAGTTGTTACACCTGTCCTGCTGCTCTCTCTTCACTCGCCCGCTCACTCACTGACGTCACTCAGACAACAGGTTGACATTGTCACAAACACACATACTACTCTCAGAAGTTAACCAGCTCCCCTGCTGTGCACATGTAGATACGTAGAACTTGATGACAAATATTAGCACAGTTAAAACTGACCAATTAGCAGTCAACTAATGCAAGTCAAATGACTACATTTTGTAACAAATTCTTACAATTTAGATTTTGTTTTTAATAAATGTTTTTTGTCTGCTACATGGCTTATCTGTGTACATTTATCCACAGTTTTGTTTTAGTAATTAATCATGAATCATTTAATATGTCAGTAAAACTTGATTATAGCAGATTATATTTAATATGGAATATTGTATATTGTTATTTTAGTGCAACAAAAAAAATGTGTTTAATGCGGTTTAATTCATATTTTAACATTGTAAAATTCTTATTTGACTGTGTGTTTAATGTAGTATAAGATGTTCTGTTAGACTAAAGCCAATATTGACATTGTTCGTAGTTTCCTTTATTTGGTAAAGTATCCATCCATTTACTACCGGTACTAAATGAGACCACCCTAGTGTGTAGTGTTTCATGGCCATTCATTTAGTGCCTTGCCAGAATGATGGATCAATGTTTACATGACTTGTCATAGACTCAGAAAAGTTCAGCTAGAATCACAGAAAGTAGAAAACATCTGCTTCCACGGACATTAGGATACTACAAACTAACAGTGTTGAAAAAGTCAATTTTGAAACACTTTGAACAACTATAAAATATAATACCTACTTCAAAAAAGTCTGTAGTTAAAAAGTAGAGGACTTTTTTTTTAGATACCAAATGCAACAAATTTGATCCACTTTCTGTACAATTGCAATGATCTGATTTACTTTGTTTTTGACACAATTTGTCCAATTAATAACAACCATTAACTATACATATATACATTTATTTTAAGATGTTTTTTCACATTTTTCAGTGACTTTGTAAAAATCAATCAATCAATCAATCAATCAATGTTTACTTATATAGCCCTAAATCACTAGTGTCTCAAAGGGCTGCACAAACCACCACGACATCCTCGGTAGGCCCACATAAGGGCAAGGAAAACTCACACCCAGTGGGACGTCGGTGACAATGATGACTATGAGAACCTTGGAGAGGAGGAAAGCAATGGATGTCGAGCGGGTCTAACATGATACTGTGAAAGTTCAATCCATAGTGGATCCAACACAGTCGCGAGAGTCCAGTCCAAAGCGGATCCAACACAGCAGCGAGAGTCCCGTTCACAGCGGAGCCAGCAGGAAACCATCCCAAGCGGAGGCGGATCAGCAGCGCAGAAATCGCAGTCAAACTCCATGTCACAATATTACAATAGACTATTGTATTGTGACTCCATCCATTCCATTTTCTACCGCTTATTCCCTTTCGGGATCGCAGGGGGCGCTGACGCCTATCTCAGCTACAATCGGGCGGAAGGCGGGGTACACCCTGGACAAGTCGCCACCTCATCGCAGGGCCAACACAGATAGACAGACAACATTCACACACTAGGGACCATTTAGTGTTGCCAATCAACCTATCCCCAGGTGCATGTCTTTGGAAGTGGGAGGAAGCCGGAGTACCCGGAGGGAACCCACGCATCCACGGGGAGAACATGCAAACTCCACACAGAAAGATCCCGAGCCTGGATTTGAACCCAGGACTGCAGGAACTTCGTATTGTGAGGCCGACGCACTAACCCCTCTGCCACCGTGAAGCCCGTATTGTGACTCAAGTAGTGTGATACATAGTTTATCGTGAAGTCCTTGCCAATACCTCGTCTAGGGCTGGAAAATTATGGCAAAACATAATAATCACAATTATTCTGAGACATTTTGGAATCACGATAAATAACACCATTAATCATTAATTTGAAAACGAAAAACCAGTACCACCAAAACTAAATTTTTAAATATAATATAAAAGAACAACCAGATATACATTAGTAACAAATAAGTAATATGTAAAATAACAATCATGGTAAAAAAATAAATCAAAATGACTATAGCAATATTAAAAGCAAATCATATTCATGTTTCTGTTTACATTTTTTTGAATTCCATTTCTTATCTCTCACACTTATTTTACCACAACAGATTGTTTGCTTTTTTTGTCATAAATAACATTTTTTAAAATGAATCAATCAATCGATCAATCAATCAATCATTAAATCAATCAATCAAAGCGGAAAGTGTGAGTTTTGAGAAAACTTGAGGCTGTAAAATAAAGAAAGCCTCTGAAGTTGCGACAGCTTTCCTGTTTGTACATTGATCTTACATCGTGATGCCGCTCACAACAACACAAGAAGTGTTCTGTGGTGTATGGATTGTTCTTGCTAGCTTTAGCTTCATAGTTTAGTCGCTGTTTCAAGTGGCCGTCTCCACATTGCTTAGTTCCGCCATCAGTGTGTGAATGTGTGTGTGAATGGGTGAATGTGGAAATACTGTCAAAGCGCTTTGGGCTCCATAAAAAGGGGTAGAAAAAACGCTATACAAGTACAACCATTTACCATTTAAAGTTAAAGTACTAATAATTGTCACACACATACTAGATGTGGCGAAATTATTCTCTGCATTTGACCCATCACCCTTGATCACCCCCTGGGAGGTGAGGGGAGCAGTGGGCAGCAGCGGTGCCGCACCCGGGAATCATTTATGGTGATTTAACCCCCAATTCCAACCTTTAATGCTGAGTGCCAAGCTGGGAGGTAATAGCTCCCATTTTTTTTTTATAGTCTTTAGTTCAGGACAAGGTGGTTGAGTGTTTCGGGGATGAACGAGGGGTACCGGACACATTATTTTCCCAAACAAATGTTCCTTCTCCTCACAATCAATCAATCAATCAATGTTTACTTATATAGCCCTAAATCACTAGTGTCTCAAAGGGCCGCACAAACCACTACGACATCCTCGGTAGGCCCACATAAGGGCAAGGAAAACTCACACCCAGTGGGACGTCGGTGACAATGATGACTATGAGAACCTTGGAGAGGAGGAAAGCAATGGATGTCGAGCGGGTCTAACATGGTACTGTGAAAGTTCAATCCATATTGGATCCAACACCGTCGCGAGAGTCCAGTCCAAAGCGCATCCAACACAGCAGCGAGAGTCCCGTTCACAGCGGAGCCAGCAGGAAACCATCCCAAGTGGAGGCGGATCAGCAGCGCAGAGATGTCCCCAGCCGATACACAGGCGAGCAGTACATGGCCACCGGATCGGACCGAACCCCCTCCACAAGGGAGAGTGGGACATAGAAGAAAAAGAAAAGAAACGGCAGATCAACTGGTCTAAAAAGGGAGTCTATTTAAAAGCTAGAGTATACAAATGAGTTTTAAGGTGAGACTTAAATGCTTCTACTGAGGTGGCATCTTGACAATGACAACATTTCACTCACATTTATGTCCATTACTGTGAAATTCTGCATTTACCAGTAAATTCTGTTTAGTGGCCAATTCCGGGGTTACGTTAAAGTGAAAATCATGTGGTCGTATTTTTTGTTGAGTTCAGAGATCACTGATTAGACGTACTAGCACTGTGTCAATTAAAACGCAGCACATTCTAGTAGACATGGTCTTTTTTTTAAGCATACACTCACTCATCCCTTTAATTGTTACAGGCTCAAGAATTTGCATGCAACGTTTTGGGGCCGGTCATCTTTTTTTTTTTTTTTTACGATTAAATGTTTATGTTTGTGTCATGTTTTAGTTGAAATTGAGATTAAAATGGGATTAATTGGGCTTCACGGTGGCAGAGGGGTTAGTGCGTCTGCCTCACAATACGAAGGTCCTGCAGTCCTGGGTTCAAATCCAGGCTCGGGATCTTTCTGTGTGGAGTTTGCATGTTCTCCCCGTGACTGCGTGGGTTCCCTCCGGGTACTCCGGCTTCCTCCCACTTCCAAAGACATGCACCTGGGGATAGGCCCCTCCCACCTCCAAAGACATGCACCTGGGGATAGGCCCCTCCCACCTCCAAAGACATGCACCTGGGGATAGGCCCCTCCCACCTCCAAAGACATGCACCTGGGGATAGGTTGATTGGCAACACTAAATGGTCCCTAGTGTGTGAATGTTGTCTGTCTATCTGTGTTGGCCCTGCGATGAGGTGGTGACTTGTCCAGGGTGTACCCCGCCTTCCGCCCGATTGTAGCTGAGATAGGCGCCAGCGCCCCCCGCGACCCCAAAAAGGGAATAAACGGTAGAAAACGGATGGATGGATGGGATTAATTTTCCAGCCCTAACTCAGCCCTACTAAGAACTAAGAAATACGATTCAAAAATGCTCAAAATCAAATGCTGGCACAACAACAAGATGATGTTCATCTTTCACTAGCTGCTACAGTGTTTACAAGATGGAGGATGACTTAGAGATAGTGGCTGTTATGTCCACTCTAAAATCCATCCAATGACTTGATGGACTCCATGAATAACTTAGTTTAGTAATGAGAGCTAAATATTTCATTTGTGGCATTTTCCTAAATTAGGAAGCACTTGTTTTGCTCTTCCACTTTCTTCATGTGACTTTTGCATTCTTTCATCTCCTCTGATGTGAACTCCACTGCCTTCTTCAAGCTAACAATCATGGCGCCTCTTTCTTTAAATTGTGAAAAGTCGGCTAATGGCTCTCTTTTAAGGGCTTAAAATAATTTTCTAATGACGAAACATCAACTCACTCACCTTCATCTTTGGTCTTTATCTCCGTTGGTGATTTGCTGGAAGTTTCTGATTCTCTTTCACTTTCTCTTTGACATGACGTCGCCATCTTAGCATAGCAGTAGTCGTCCATCTTCTATCACGTCTTCAATCTTCACTTCAGATATCGCTCCAAACTCAATGCACGTTTCGCGGCTTTGGAAAATACGAATTGAGATATTTTTTGCTAAAGTTGCTGCGAATCATATGACTTTAAGATCGTGAATTCAAAGGATATCCCAAAGTCTGTAGCATGCGGTCTTTGTCTATTTGTTTTGCTTAAAGTGCATTTGCGCATGCGCGAAAAGGTCAGCCACTTCCGTCCCCTACTCCGCAGCAGTTGTTTTTCAAAATAAAGGCTTTTTGGTTGGCAAAAGTATCTAACATTAAATAATCAACAACTACTCTTTGAAAATAAAAATTAAAAATATATATATATACAAGCATTAACGAGAACAAGGGCATACACGAGGAAATAAATCATACATTTTAAATACTACAAGAAACTCTTAAATATTTTTCAACCTACCTATTTGTTTTAGTTACAAACTTTTACAAACTAAAATTATTACTCTGAATATACAAGAAATCACGTTGGTTAAACTGCTAATTTCTACCTGGCGATAGGTGGCTCTAACTGTAGGTGTAGTTATAGTAACACAGATACGATTGTATATACGGCGGATACTGCAAATATCCAAAATAGTTTCTCTCGTTTTGATGAAATAACATTAGAAGGATTGTTACAACGTGTAAATGGAATAAAACAAACAACATGTTTACTTGACCCACTTCCTGGGAAACTTATCAAGGAGCTTTTTGTATTATTAGGTCCATCAGTGCTAAATATTATAAACTTATCACTTTCCTCGGGCACTGTTCCCGTTGCATTCAAAAAAGCGGTTATTCATCCTCTCCTTAAAAGACCTAACCTCGATCCAGACCTCATGGTAAACTACCGACCGGTGTCTCACCTTCCCTTTATTTCGAAAATCCTCAAAAAAATTGTTGCAGAGCAGCTAAATGAGCACTTAGCGTCTAACAATCTATGTGAAACCTTTCAATCCGGTTTCAGGGCAAATCACTCGACTGAGACAGCCCTCGCAAAATTGACTAATGATCTATTGCTAACGATGGATTCTGATGCGTCATCTATGTTGCTGCTCCTCGATCTTAGCGCTGCTTTCGATACCGTCGATCATAATATTTTATTAGAGCGTATCAAAATACGAATTGGTATTTCAGACTCAGCCCTGTCATGGTTTAACTCTTATCTTACTGATAGGATGCAGTGCGTCTCCTATAACAGTGTGACCTCGGACTATGTTAAGGTAACGTGTGGAGTTCCCCAGGGTTCGGTCCTTGGCCCTGTACTCTTCAGCATCTACATGCTGCCGCTAGGTGACGTCATACGCAAATACGGTGTTAGCTTTCACTGTTATGCTGATGACACCCAACTCTACATGCCCCTAAAGCTGACCAACACGCCGGATTGTAGTCAGCTGGAGGCGTGTCTTAATGAAATTAAACAATGGATGTCCGCTAACTTTTTGCAACTTAATGCCAAAAAAACGGAAATGCTGATTATCGGTCCTGCTAGACACCGACCTCTATTTAATAATACAACTTTAACATTTGACAACCAAATAATAAAACAAGGTGACTCTGTAAAAAATCTGGGTATTATCTTCGACCCAACTCTCTCCTTTGAGTCACACATTAAAAGCGTTACTAAAACGGCCTTCTTTCATCTCCGTAATATCGCTAAAATTCGCTCCATTTTGTCCACTAAAGACGCCGAGATCATTATCCATGCGTTTGTTACGTCTCGTCTCGATTACTGTAACGTATTATTTTCGGGTCTCCCAATGTCTAGCATTAAAAGATTACAGTTGGTACAAAATGCGGCTGCTAGACTTTTGACAAGAACAAGAAAGTTTGATCATATTACGCCTGTACTGTATATACCTTTATATACATATATACATACATATATACCTATACTGTATATACCTTTATATACATATATACATACATATATACCTGTACTGGCTCACCTGCACTGGCTTCCTGTACACTTAAGATGTGACTTTAAGGTTTTACTACTTACGTATAAAATACTACACGGTCTAGCTCCAGCCTATCTTGCCGATTGTATTGTACCGTATGTCCCGGCAAGAAATCTGCGTTCAAAAGACTCCAGCTTATTAGTGATTCCTAGAGCTCAAAAAAAGTCTGCGGGCTATAGAGCGTTTTCCGTTCGGGCTCCAGTACTCTGGAATGCCCTCCCGGTAACAGTTCGAGATGCTACCTCAGTAGAAGCATTTAAGTCTCATCTTAAAACTCATCTGTATACTCTAGCCTTTAAATAGACCTCCTTTTTAGACCAGTTGATCTGCCGCTTCTTTTCTTTCTCCTATGTCCCCCCCTCCCTTGTGGAGGGGGTCCGGTCCGATGACCATGGATGAAGTACTGACTGTCCAGAGTCGAGACCCAGGATGGACCGCTCGTCGGGACCCAGGATGGACCGCTCGCCTGTATCGGTTGGGGACATCTCTACGCTGCTGATCCGCTTGAGATGGTTTCCTGTGGACGGGACTTTCACTGCTGTCTTGGAGCCACTATGGATTGAACTTTCACAGTATCATGTTAGACCCGCTCGACATCCATTGCTTTCGGTCCCCTAGAGGGGGGGGGGTTGCCCACATCTGAGGTCCTCTCCAAGGTTTCTCATAGTCAGCATTGTCGCTGGCGTCCCACTGCATGTGAATTCTCCCTGCCCACTGGGTGTGAGTTTTCCTTGCCCTTTTGTGGGTTCTTCCGAGGATGTTGTAGTCGTAATGATTTGTGCAGTCCTTTGAGACATTTGTGATTTGGGGCTATATAAATAAACATTGATTGATTGATTGATAATCACTCACCAGCAGAAAGCCCTCATCGCACTGCTAATCAATAACTACCATCTTAGGCACTTAAAGGGGAACATTATCAGCAGACCTATTTAAGCGTCAATATATACCTTGATGGTGCAGAAAAAAGACCATCTATTTTTTTAACCGATTTCCGAACTCTAAATGGGTGAATTTTGGCGAATTAAACGCCTTTCTGTTTATCGCTCTGGAGGCGATGACGTCAGAATGTGACGTCGCCGAGGTAACACACCCACCATTTTCATTTTCAACACATTACAAACACCGGGTCTCAGCTCTGTTATTTTCCGTTTTTTTGACTATTTTTTGGAACCTTGGAGACATCATGCCTCGTCGGTGTGTTGTCGGAGGGTGTAACAACACTAACAGGGAGGGATTCAAGTTGCACCACTGGCCCCAAGATGCCAAAGTGTCTGCCGCCAGACCCCCATTGAATGTGCCAGAGTGTCTCCACATTTGACCGGCGGTGCTAAAGCAGACATGGCACAGAGATGTATGGATAACCTGCAGATGCATTTGCAACTATATTACGTTTCCTTCCACCCACATTTAATGCGACAAAAACACTTACCAATCGACGGATTTAAGTTGCTCCAGTGTCAAAAGATGCGAAAGTCCTGATCGTTTGGTCCGCACATTTTACCGGCGATGCTAACGCAGCTATTCAGCCATGCTATGGCTATGAATAGCGTCAATAGCTATTTGTTTAATAGCTTCAGTTTCTTCTTCAATATTTTCATACTCCAACCATCTGTTTCAATACATGCGTAATCTGTTGAATCGCTTAAGTCGCTGAAATCCGAGTCTGAATCCGAGCTAATGTCACTATATCTTGCTGTGGTATTCCCATTGTTTGTTTACATTGGCAGCACTGTGTGACGTCACAGGGAAATGGCCAGTGTCTTCGCAGAGAGCGAAAATAAGGCACTTTAAAGCTTTATTTAGGGATATTCCGACACCGGTAAAATGTTGAAAAAAACTTCAAAAAATACAACAAGCCACTGGGAACTGATTTTTATTGTTTTCAACCCTTTTGAAATTGTGATAATGTTCTCCTTCAACATCACTAATCACCAGTTAACAGCCATCATGCTAAATGTCAACTATTTTAAATGCAAACATGAAAACAAGACACATTAAAGTCTTTCCCCGCTTTACAATCTAAACTTATCTAAAAACATTACTGTCTGAGCATATAAGATATTCAATTGTGTTACGTCGCGATTTATTATATTGCAATTAGCCATGTGATTAAGATCGGCACGGTGTGGCCAATCACAAGTCAGTAGGAGCTGCTTTGTTCTCGTGTTTGGAGAAAGCAGACGAGCGGTTGTCATGGCACGATTACTTAAAAATACAAGTACGACAACTTCATATTGTTTTCTTTGTTTTACTTCGGAGTAAAAAATAAAAAAATAAATCAATATTCCTACAATGTAGTGACTGTCAACACGTGGACTGTGGTGAGGTTTGTTTTCCCGTGGTGCAAATCGACTGGACTGGAATTCGCGTTAAGGACATCTTTTATTTTTAACTTAAAAAAAAAAAGAAACAAACGAAAGGCACTCTCAGCAGAGGTTCAAAACTTGGCTCTGAAAACAAAAACTCGCACAAAGGCAGAACTATGGACAACAAAAACAGAAAACACTTACTGTGACGTGAAAAGCATGAATCAATGGCAAGAAGTGAGCAATCAGGTATGAAGGGTGTGTAGAGGGTGGTGTCGCCAGGCTGACTGCCTGGCAACCGCAGGCTTAAATAGTGCTGTGATTATTGACAGGTGCGTAAGTCCAAACAAATGAGCCAGGTGAAACTAACGGTTGTCTTGGAAACTAAAACAAACCAGGGTGCGCAAAAACAGGAAGTAACGGAGTCAAAAACAAAACAGAACAAAACTAAACAGAACATGATCACAAAGACATGACAGTGACAGGCAAATAAAAACATGGCGTTAAATATTACAAAAAAATATGTGGATTAAACATTAACGATGATTACACAAGGCATGGATCAAAAGTCTTGTAATATGAAAAATAAACTAAATATATTTTCCTGAGGGCTTCACGGTGGAAGAGGGGTTAGTGCACCTGCCTCACAATACGAAGGTCCTGCAGTTCTGGGTTCAATCCCAGGCCTGGGATCTTTCTGTGTGGAGTTTGCATGTTCTCCCCATGAATGCGTGGGTTCCCTCCGGGTACTCCGGCTTCCTCCCACTCCCAAAAACATGCACCTGGGGATAGGCCCCTCCCACCTCCAAAGACATGCACCTGGGGATAGGTTGATTGGCAACACTAAATGGTCCCTAGTGTGTGAATGTTGTCTGTCTATCTGTGTTGGCCCTGCGATGAGGTGGCGACTTGTCCAGGGTGTACACTGAGATAGGTGCCAGCGCCCCTCCGCGACCCCAAGAGGGAATAAGCGGTAGTAAATGGACGGATGGATATTTTCCTGAAAATCTTACAATGATAAAAAGTAAACATTTAATGTTTAAAAAGTTTTATAGGAAGATTTGAAAGACTTTGGCATTAATTACTTTTAATATTTACCATTTATATGAAATTAATTGTTCATCTTTTTTAACTGCTGGATGTGGCTTAAAACCTAAACTAAACCACACAATCAACAACATGACTTTAATATTATTTGTATTATTGCTCAAACTAGTGTTGCGTGGTATAATTTAATAATGGCGGTATTTAAAATGGAGATACATTTCAGAAACAAAGATAGACTTATTCATAACTTCATTAGTTTGACTATGATATAAAGTAAGAATAAATGTAGCATAATAAAACATTACAACACTTTCTTGAAAATAGTGGACAGTGTTAGGTAGAAACTGAAGGAATGATGAGAAGTCACTGTGTGATCAATTGTCTCAGCATCATCCAACGATGGGGGCGTGGTTACATTCAATCATGAAGGATGTGACTGTTCCCATTCCTACGACCCAGCACATTTGATTTCATTCATGGGATTGCACACATGCTTATATGACTGCTTCTTTCATTGCTACCTCAATCAACAGCTGTCAATATCCGTTTTAGACTACAACAGGCAGGAGGGTGGGGACCCCCAGGCCCCTCATTGTAAAGCTTTGATAACAGGTCATCAATTTTCCTTTTATAAAAAAGCTCTTACTAAGGATACTAGACCCCCTTCAAGTCTACACACAGGGACAAAAGCTGCAATAAAGTCATATAAAATATAGTAAAAATATAGATTATTGTTTTCACATCTTCGAAGACCTGTCATATTAAATATACAAAATATTTAGCGGTGAAATAGACACATCTTTCATAGATTGATCTGTCAAATCATAGCCAGATGTCAGAAGGCGGGACATATACACCGGAAATCAGGGGGCGGGATTATAGTTTTTTTTTGTATTTTTTTTTTTGAATATTAATTTTGATAGAACTATATCAATGTGCAGCGTCTCATGCTGCATTTTAGGTGGGGTTACTTATTGCTTGTTTTGCTCCTGCTGGGTCGAGGAGGAGGAGTCACATTAAAAAAAGCAGCTGAATTTTACACTTCGATAACTCATCTTGCGGGCTTGATTGAACCTTTTATGCCCGAATGTCGAGGGAGGTGGGGGATAGGTTGTGGGTTCATCTTTCATATGTCTCTGATTTGCACATCAATCAGTCTGAGGAGTAAAAGTTGGCAAGTTTGTTATGCAAACAGTTACCCAGCATCACTTATGCGTCAACGTCAGTTTTGATACATCTCAACTCAGTCGTGAAAAAGGGTGTAGTGCAGGTTTTTGACCTTGTGCACAAACTTGACACATGAGGCCCCAGGTCCCTGGACTGAAGAAGGAGTAACCAAGCACTTGAAGCATCATCTATCTTACTGTTCAGGAAGGTTTCAGATACAGAGAAGACATGGGGTCATGAGTGGATAAGATTATGCTCCAAATAATCCAAGTTAGTATGAATACCTCAGATATTTGTGAAAGAAGCAGTGAGGAGGTCCTGGGTAGGGTGGATGTCGCCACATATGAGCAACATACCACAAACTAAACAGCTAATTGCTTATTTTCCCTTGTGTGTTCTCATGTGTTTTACTGCATCTGCTTTATGTGGGAACCTTTTGCAGCACACTGAACAACTAAATGTTTTTTTCTCCAGTGTGTGTTCTCATGTGTTGAACAAAGAGCTGTTATGAGGAAAGCTTTTACAACAAACTGAGCAATTAAATGGTCTTAGTCCTGTGTGTTCTCATGTGTCGATTCACTATTCTCTTAACAGAAAAGCTTTTGCCACAAACTGAACACTTATATGGTTTTTCATCTGTGTGTGTTCTCATGTGTTCAATCAAACTGCCCTTAAAAGAAAAGCTTTTGCAACAAACTGAACAACTAAATGGTTTTTCACCGGTGTGTGTTCTCATGTGTTCAGTCAAATATCTCTCAACAGAACAGCGTTTGCCACAAACTGAACATTTAAATGTTTTTTCACCTGTGTGTGTTCTCATGTGTAGAGTCAAAGAGCTATTTTGAGAAAAGCCTTTGCCGCACACTGAACAAATAAATGGTTTTTCTCCTGTGTGTGTTCTCATGTGTTGAGTTAAAGAGCTATATTGAGAAAAGCTGTTGCCACAAACTGAACAGTTGAATGGTTTTTCACCTGTGTGTGTTCTCATGTGTTCAGTCAAATAGCTATTTCGAGAAAAGCTTTTGCCACAAACTGAACAATTAAAAGGTTTTTCACCTGTGTGTGTTCTCATGTGTCGACTCAACAAGCTATTTCGAGAAAAGCTTTTGCCACAAACTGAACACAAACTGAATGATTGTTCACCTGTGTGTGTTCTCATGTGTTGAGTCAAATGGCTCTTTTTAGTAAAACTTTCAGCACAAACTGAGCAGCTCAAACATGTTTTACCTCTCTTCTTTGAAGAGCATTCAGAGTGTTTGTTGTCAGTGTGAGTCCTCATTTCACCATCACAGTCTGTGTTGCTGCTCAAAGTTATTTCAAGCTCGTCTTCAGCCTCACTATCTGATAGTGGAACTAAGAGGTTGTCTACTTGTGGTTTCTCTTCATCATCTTCAGTCTTCACAGAGACAACAGTCAGTGGAAACTTGGTGTAATCAGCTTCCTCTCGTCCTAGAAGACACTCTCCCTCCTGAGTGATGCAGAGTTCCTCCTCTTCCTTTTTAATGCAGGGTGGTTGTGGAGTCTCCTGCTTCAAAGTGGAGCTCCCCCCTGACTGAGGGGAAACTTCTTCTGGATTACCGATCAGCTGCTGGACGTCTGCAAGGCACAAACAACAAAAACACTTTATTCTATGTATTGTATGTAGGATACTACAAACAGTGGGGTAAAACTAAATATTGAAATACTTTGCAAAACTGAAAAAGATAATGTCTATCTCATTGAAGTCTGTAGTTAAGAAGTAGAGGACTTTTTTAGATATTAAATGCAATACATTTGATCCACTTTCTGTACAATTCCAATGATCATTGGAATTACTTTGTTTTTGACCCAGTTCGTCCCAAAAATTACTACTGGCATCGAGTATACTTCTATACATTTATTTTAAGTAGTGTTTTACATTTTTGAGAAACATTGTAAAAATGGCAGTAAAACTCCATGTCACATTATTACAATAGACTATTGTATCATGACTCAAGTATTGTGATATACAATTTATTGTGAGGTCCTTGCAATACTACGTCTAGGGCTGGACAATTATGGCAAAACATGATAATCATGATTATTTTGAGTGATTTTGGAATCACGATAAATAACACCGTTATTTATTCATTTGAAAACGTAGAAACAGTACCACCAATACACAATTTTAAGTACAATCTAAAAGAACAACCAGATATACATTAGTAACAACTAAATAACACGTAAACTAACCATCATAGTAACAATAAATTAAAATGATTATAGCAATATATTTTTTAAGGCCCTTAATTAACAGTCCATCTTTTCTCTTTGTAGTGTTTGATGGACGTTACGTCACTACGTGAGTCGAAAAATAGCTGAGCTACAGGAATCACTACAGGTTCAAAAAGAAGCGAGGCTAACGCCACTCTACTGGGAACTGTAGTTAAGCTACATAGCGTCGCTACTTGTTGTGCACTACTGCCCATCACTGATTCTAACTCATAAATAAACACTAGCAAAAGTCAGCTAACATCGCAGGTAATGGGGATGCACTCTATTTGGCCTATAAAAAACTGTAAGAAATATGCAAAAGCTTCCAGCAACTTTTTATATACACGCTATATATACCGGGGAGGTATAGCTCAGTTGGTAGAGTGGCTGTGCCAGCAACTTGAGGGTTACAGGTTCGATTCCCGCTTCCGCCATCCTAGTCACTGCCGTTGTGTCCTTGGGCAAGACATTTTGCCCACCTGCTCCCGGTGCCACCCACACTGGTTTAAATGTAACTTAGATATTGGGTATCACTATGTAAAGCGCTTTGAGTCACTAGAGAAAAGCGCTATATAAATATATTTCACTTCACAATTCACTATGAGTATATATGTACTGTAAAAACAGGCGCATTCACAATAACATCTAATTTTTACACATTTTCATCATTTATTATAATTTTGCGCAAAGGGTGGCACATTATTTTCACAGGCGCATCACAACGGACGCTATTTCCTTCAACAACACCACCAACTATTACTAATAAAGGCAGACTTCATGAGTGCCATCGAAGAAGACTTTGGGACAAATTATGATCCAGAACCTTATATTTTTTGAGCCTGAATATAAGGAGGATGAGCTACAGGTTTTAGAAGCTGAGTTATAAGCAGATCAAGCAATTAGCACTATTGCTAAGTTTTAGAAGCTGAGTGATAAGCAGATCAAGCAATTAGCACTATTGCTAAGTGCTAAACAAAAATACAAAGTATGAACATTACTAATTTCTGTAGAAACTAGTAATGTTTCTGTAAAAATGGGCACATTCATAATAACATCTAATAGTTTCATATTTTCCTCATTTATTATCATTTTGAGCAAAGGGTGGCACATTATTTTCACAGGCGCATCACAACGGACGCTATTTCCTTCAACAACACCACCAACTATTACTAATAAAGGCAGACTTCATGAGTGCCATCAAAGAAGACTTTGGGACAAACTATGATCCAGAACCTTATATTTTTTGAGCCTGAATATAAGGAGGATGAGCTACAAGTTTTAGAAGCTGAGTGATAAGCAGATCAAGCAATTAGCACTATTGCTAAGTGCTAAACAAAAATACAAAGTATGAATATTACTAATTTCTGTAGAAACTGCCCACATGCTGAAACTGAACAGTTGATGGACTAGGGCTGGGCAATATGGCAAAAAAAAATGTCGGGATTATTTTTTGCATACCATCCGATCTCGATTAATATCACTTTTTCTTATTTATTTAAAGAAGAATTGTCCGGTGCAGAATAACAGCGAGTACATTTGCATCCCTACTATTTACTAGCACAGTATCTTGTAACAGACATTTCCGCCATGTTTGATGGAGGTAATATATGCTCACAGCTGACAACTGTCATTTTGTTCATGTCTATAATTGTGTTTACTAGAGGTGTAACGGTACAGGTAACCCACGCTTCGGTTAGTACCTGGTTTTAGGACCACAGTTTTGCTTCTTTTTAAGTACATTTTGTGGGGGTAAAGAGAACAACCTTTTTTTGCTTGTCATCACAAACATTCTGCAGGAGACAAAGTATCAGTGGTGTACTGAATACTGTAGGGTTTTTTTTTATTTCAAGTTAACATTTACTAAACAACATCTTCAAATAATACATTATTTTAATTCAATAATGACTTGAAAATGTCAGAACTTTTTACCAGTGCTTGGAAAAAGGCCCTGGTTTTGGAGTTTTATATTAAATAAAAAAGGCCCTGGTTGTGGAGTTTTATATTAAATAAAAGTACATTAAAATGGAGTCTGAATTTGAGTTACTGAAAAATAATGTGTACCAACACGTTAAACAAGTTTAATGATTATTTCAGGGATGAAACGTTTTTATCCACAAACATGATTTAAAAAAAAAAAAAAAGCGTCTGCATAGTTTTTTAGTACATGTTGTGTAACTACACAATCACACACACATTCTCACACACACAGGATCACAATAAAGTCGGATTCACACAGGATTATACCAAGTATCGTTGCTTGCCTACTGTTTACTACTGCAGTAACTTCTAACAGACATTTCCGCCATTTTGGATCGAGGTTCTTTGTTTACATTGTTCAACAAAGTCGGCTAATTTCTGTTTTTAGGGCTTGGAATTCAAATAGCTTTCAAATGAGGGAACGCAACACACTCACCTTCATCTCCGCTTTTCAGATTGTTCTCCGTTGGTGGCGCTGATTCTCTTTCACTTTCTCTTTGACATGACGTCGCCATCTTAGCATAGCAGTAGTCGTCCATCTTCTATCACGTCTTCAATCTTCACTTCAGCTAACACGCCGTCGCTCCACACTCAAAGTCCATTTCGTGGCAAATAGTTGAGGTATTTAATGCTATTTTTGAATATATAAGATCGTAAATGTGAAACTTCTCCGGGAAGCCACGCCGCTCGGTCCGCCATCTTGGATCCTCCGTTTTTTTTTTTTCACTGTTCGATGTGTTTGCGCATGCGCCAGAAGTTTGCAACTTCCGATTGAAAACTGCCCTTTAAAAAATAAAATACCTTTTAAATAACAAGTGGCCATTTTCCTCTTTAATTACATTTCTGGCTCATACTTAAAGTGCTCCTTATCGCAAAAAAAAAAACATTTTCGATATCAAAATACTTTGGAGATAGATATTAAACAAAAAAAGGACAATGTTGTATTCTGTCTTTTAGTGCAGGTTCAAGCAAACGGCAAGTTGTTTGACAAAGTAAGTCTTGTGAAAGTGTGAAAGTCACACTACCCCAGTATACATTTTCAACATTATAGCATTTCACCCTTTTAAAATACAAAAACGTTTTTTCCTTCTGACTTTTATCTTTCTCCTGTTGACTTGTACTCGACCTCGGACCAATGATAACTTAAAGGGGAACATTATCAGCAGACCTATGTAAGCGTCAATATATACCTTGATGTTGCAGAAAAAAGACCATATATATTTTTTAACCAATTTCCGAACTCTAAATGGGTGAATTTTGGCGGATTAAACGTCTTTCTGTTTATCGCGCTGGAGGCGATGACGTCAGAATGTGACGTCGCCGAGGTAACACACCCACCATTTTCATTTTCAACACATTACAAACACCGGGTCTCAGCTCTGTTATTTTCCGTTTTTTCGACTATTTTTTGGAACCTTGGAGACATCATGCCTCGTCGGTGTGTTGTCGGAGGGTGTAACAACACTAACAGGGAGGGATTCAAGTTGCACCACTGGCCCGAAGATGCCAAAGTGTCTGCCGCCAGACCCCCATTGAATGTGCCAAAGTGTCTCCACATTTTACCGGCGATGACAGACATGACACAGAGATGTATGGATAACCTGCAGATGCATTTGCAACGATAAATTCAACGGAATCACAAAGGTGAGTTTTGTTGATGTTGTCTTATTTGCTAGTCGGACATATTTGGTCGCGGCGTGACTGCCAGTTAATCGATGCTAACATGCTATGCTAATCGACGCTAACATGCTATTTACTGGCGGTGCTAAAGCAGACATGGCACAGAGATGTATGGATAACCTGTAGATGCATTTGTAACGATAAAGTCAACGAAATCACAAAGGTGAGTTTTGTTGATGTTGACTGCCAGCTAATCGATGCTAACATGCTACGCTAATGGCCGCTAACATGCTATTTACCGGCGGTGCTAAAGCAGACATGGAACAGAGATGTATGGATAACCTGTAGATGCATTTGCAACTATATTACGTTTCCTTCCACCCACATTTAATGCGAAACAAACACTTACCAATCGACGGATTTAAGTTGCTCCAGTGTCACAAGATGCGAAATTCCTGATCGTTTGGTCCGCACATTTTACCGGCGATGCTAACGCAGCTATTCGGCCATGCTATGGCTATGAATAGCGTCAATAGCTATTCGCTCAATAGTTTCAGTTTCTTCTTCAATACTTTCATACTCCAACCATCTGTTTCAATACATGCGTAATCTGTTGAATCGCTTAAATCGCTGAATTCCGAGTTTGAATCCGAACTAATGTCACTATATCTTGCTGTGGTTTTCCCATTGTTTGTTTACATTGGCAGCACTGTGTGACGTCACAGGGAAATGGCCAGTGTCTTCGCCGAGAGCGAAAATCAAGCACTTTAAAGCTTTTTTTTTAGGGCTATTCGGAGACCGGTAGAATTTTGAAAAAAACTTCAAAAAATACAACATGCCACTGGGAACTGATTTTTATTGTTTTTAACCCTTTTGAAATTGTGATAATGTTCCCCTTTAAAAATACGACTAAGATAACTTCGGATTGTTTTCTTTGTTTTATTTCAGCCCAAAATAGAACAAGCACATTCAGAAAATGTACATATCACAAATAATCATCGTTACAAAACACTTCAAGTTAGTTACACATTTAGAGGGCAAAAAATGCGACATGGATGGATGGGACGGTGTGGCTCGGTTGATAGAGCGGGTTCCCGGTTTGATCCCCAGCTCCCGCCATCCTAGTCACTGTCACACTGCGGTGAGGGAAGTCCTGTTTTGGGGTTGTGTGGCGAACTTCCTGTTTTATTTTGAAATTCTAATCGTTTCAGGCCACTTGCCCTTCCTCTTGTGTCACTGGTCTGATGTCTTTCCTGATAACGTGATTGTGCCCACCTGTGTCATCCTCCCTCATGTGTGTCTATATAGCCCTCGTCTTGTTGCCAGAGTATATCGTTTTGTCCAAGTTGTTAAGTTCTGCCTCGCTTCATTTCTTAGTTTCTTCGTACCCTCCGAAGAAGGGTGAGTTTGAGTTGCTAAAGTTTTTTGGTCAGTTTTGTTTTTTTTTTAGCTATTTTCATAGTGCTCTGCTTTCTTTTTTCCTTCCTCTTGGAGCTCATTAGTGATGGGTTGATGAGGCGTCATGAAGAGTTTCGACACGTTGCAAAACTGTATTGATACTGTGTCGATATTGTGTCAATAAATACTGACATCTGCTGGACATTAAAAATCCCTACAGGCCACCTGTGGACCGACTCAACTCACACTGATTTTATGACCTAGTACAGTGGTTCTCAAATGGGGGTACGCGTACCCCTGGGGGTACTTGAAGGTATGCCAAGTGGTACGTGAGATTTTTTTTTAAATATTAAAAAAATAGCAACAATGCAA
Organism: Nerophis ophidion; assembly: GCF_033978795.1. NCBI lineage: Eukaryota > Metazoa > Chordata > Actinopteri > Syngnathiformes > Syngnathidae > Nerophis > Nerophis ophidion. The sequence goes on along the minus strand of NC_084611.1, from coordinate 7,063,242 downwards.
AAATCCTTTATAAATATATGTATCGAATAATACTTCAACAAAATATGAATGTAAGTTCATAAACTGTGAAAAGAAATGCAACAATGCAATATTCAGTGTTGACAGCTAGATTTTTCCACAAATATTGATGTTAAAGATTTCTTTTTTGTGAAGAAATGTTTATAAGTAAGTTGATGAATCCAGATGGATCTCTATTACAATCCCCAAAGAGGGCACTTTAAGTTGATGATTACTTCTATGTGTACAAGTCTTTATTTATAATTGAATCACTTGTATATTTTTCAACAAGTTTTTAGTTATTTTTATATCTTTTTTTCTAAATAGTTCAAGAAAGACCACTACAAATGAGCAATATTTTGCACTGCTATACAACTGAATAAATCAGAAACGGATGACATAGTGCTGTATTTTACTGCTTTATCCCTTTTTTTCAACCAAAAATGTTTTGAGAGTGGCCGTGCCAGCAACTTGAGGGTTGCAGGTTCGATTCCCGCTTCTGCCATCCTAGTCACTGCTGTTGTGTCCTTGGGCAAGAGACTTTACCCACCTGCTCCCAGTGCCACCCACACTGGTTTAAATGTAACTTAGATATTGGGTTTCACTATGTAAAGCGCTTTGAGTCACTAGAGAAAAGCGCTATATAAATATAATTCACTTCACTGCTCTGATTAGGGTGTACTTGAATTAAAAAAAATGTTCACAGGGTGTACATCACTGGAAAAAGGTTGAGAACCACTGACCTAGTATATACAAAAATATCAACCAAGTCATTGTATTTCATTTTGGATTTTTTCATATCTTCATTTAAATAAAACTATATTTTTATCTTTTTTAGATACAGTCAATAAATAATGTGAACATGTATCAAACATGGAAATCTAAGAGAATGTGTCATGAATGAAGATGCTTGTGGACTGGGATTTTATTTTATTTTTTTTTTTTACACATTTTGATTCCAAAAAAACAGTTTTTCCAACGTGTGAAATTTTAGACGATTTCTCTTCTTAGTTATGATTTCACGGCGGGAATATTTCTTTTTGCCTGAGGCTGCTCCATGATCTCCGACGACGATAAATGACAAATGACCAACGACAGAAGTGCGGCGATTCTGTTGGCAGCATCATCTCGTTGACAGATGTGCTTCCTTATAAACAAAGTTTGGCACGCAGGCGTCAGTTCGACACAGTTTGCGTATCAGTCACATGACCGAAACAGCTCAAAATCGGTCACGTGACTTTCTAAAAGCGGTATGCACACCGATACAGTGTTTTGCTCTATAAGCTCGACGCATGTGCCGATGCATCGGTGTTGCCGGACCCATCACTAGAGCGCATTCATTTATAGTTTCCTGAGCCCTTTCAATCAATCAATCAATCAATCAATGTTTACTTATATAGCCCTAAATCACTAGTGTCTCAAAGGGCTGCACAAACCACAACACAAACCACTACGACATCCTCAGTAGGCCCACATAAGGGCAAGGAAAACTCACACCCAGTGGGACGTCGGTGACAATGATGACTATGAGAACCTTGGAGAGGAGGAAAGCAATGGATGTCGAGCGGGTCTAACATGATACTGTGAAAGTTCAATCCATAATGGATCCAACACAGTCGAGAGAGTCCAGTCCAAAGCGGATCCAACACAGCAGCGAGAGTCCCGTTCACAGCGGAGCCAGCAGGAAACCATCCCAAGCGGAGGCGGATCAGCAGCGCAGAGATGTCCCCAGCCGATACACAGGCGAGCAGTACATGGCCACCGGATCGGACCGGACCCCCTCCACAAGGGAGAGTGGGACATAGGAGAAAAAGAAAAGAAACGGCAGATCAACTGGTCTAAAAAGGGAGTCTATTTAAAGGCTAGAGTATACAAATGAGTTTTAAGGTGAGACTTGAATGCTTCTACTGAGGTGGCATCTCGAACTGTTACCGGGAGGGCATTCCAGAGTACTGGAGCCCGAACGGAAAACGCTCTATAGCCCGCGGACTTTTTTTGGGCTTTGGGAATCACTAATAAGCCGGAGTCCTTTGAAGGCAGATTTCTTGCCGGGACATATGGTACAATACAATCGGCAAGATAGGATGGAGCTAGACCGTGTAGTATTTTATACGTAAGTAGTAAAACCTTAAAGTCACATCTTAAGTGCACAGGAAGCCAGTGCAGGTGAGCCAGTACAGGTATATATGTATGTATATATGTATATAAAGGTATATACAGTACAGGCGTAATATGATCAAACTTTCTTGTTCTTGTCAAAAGTCTAGCAGCCGCATTTTGTACCAACTGTAATCTTTTAATGCTAGACATGGGGAGACCCGAAAATAATACGTTACAGTAGTCGAGGCGAGACGTAACAAACGCATGGATAATTTTCTCGGCGTCTTTAGTGGACAAAATGGAGCAAATTTTAGCGATATTACGGAGATGAAAGAAGGCCGTTTTAGAAACGCTTTTAATGTGTGACTCAAAGGAGAGAGTTGGGTCGAAGATAATACCCAGATTCTTTACAGAGTCGCCTTGTTTAATTGTTTGGTTGTCAAATTTTAGAGTTGTATTATTAAATAGAGTTCGGTGTCTAGCAGGACCGATAATCAGCATTTGCTTTTTTTTGGCGTTGAGTTGCAAAAAGTTAGCGGACATCCATTGTTTAATTTCATTAAGACACGCCTCCAGCTGACTACAGTCCGGCGTGTTGGTCAGCTTTAGGGGCATGTAGAGTTGGGTGTCATCAGCATAACAGTGAAAGCTAATACCGTATTTGCGTATGATGTCACCTAGCGGCAGCATGTAGATGCTGAAGAGTGCAGGGCCAAGGACCGAACCCTGGGGAACTCCACACGTTACCTTAACGTAGTCCGAGGTCACACTGTTATGGGAGACACACTGCATCCTGTCAGTAAGATAAGACTTAAACCAAGACATACCAATCCGTGTTTTAATACGTTCTAATAAAATATTATGATCGACGGTATCGAAAGCAGCGCTAAGATGGAGGAGCAGCAACATAGATGACGCATCAGAGTCCATCGTTAGCAATAGATCATTAGTCATTTTTGCGAGGGCTGTCTCCGTGGAGTGATTTGCCCTGAAACCGGATTGAAAGGTTTCACATAGATTGTTAGACGCTAAGTGTTCATTTAACTGCTCCGCAACAATTTTTTCGAGGATTTTTGAAATAAAGGGAAGGTGAGACACCGGTCGGTAGTTTACCATGAGGTCTGGATCGACGTTAGGTCTTTTAAGAAGAGGATGAATAACCGCTTTTTTGAATGCTAGGGGAACAGTGCCCGAGGAGAGTGATAAGTTTATAATATTTAGCACTGATGGACCTAATAATACAAAGAGCTCCTTGATAAGTTTTAGTTGATAAGTTGATAAGCTTTATATTGTAGTTTGCTTAAACCTTTTTGTATCCTCTTCGTGAGCGATTTTCTTTTGGTGTAGTTAATCATGTATTGTTGTTTTTTATTATTACATCTGTGTAAATTTTGCCATCACCTTTTTTCCCTCCCTCTGGAGTGAATTTTCATTAAGTTTTTTGCCCTGTGCTACATTTCCTTTTTACTCCAGCGCAGGGGTCAGCAACCTTTTTGAAAGCAAGAGCTACTTCTTGGGTACTGATTAATGCCAAGGGCTACCAGTTTGATACACACTTAAATACATTGCCAGAAATAGCCAATTTGCTCAATTTACTTTTAACTCTATGTTATTATTAATAAAACTAGCTAATTCAGATCTTTTTGAAAAAAACATAAAAAAATTTGGGAACATCACTAGTATTTTTTCCTGATTAAAATTTATTTTACAATGTTGATGACATGTTTTAAATAAGTTAAAATCCAATCTGCACTTTGTTTGAATACATAACAAATTGGACCAAGCTATATTCCATATATACAAAGACAGATCATTATTTCTACTAGATTTTCCAGAACAAAAATTTTAAAAGAAATTCAAAGGACTTTGAAATAAGATTTAAATTTTATTCGACAGATTTTCTAGATTTGCCAGAATATATATTTTTTAATTTTAATCATAAGTTTGAAGAAATATTTCACAAATATTCTTCGTCGAAAAAAACAGAAGCTAATATGAAGAATTGAATTAAAATGTATTTATTATTCCTTACAATAAAAAAAATGATTTACTTGAACTTTGATTTAAATTGTCAGGAAAGAAGAGGAAGGAATTTAAAAGGTAAATGTGTTTAAAAATCCTAAAAATCATTTTTAAGGTTGTTTTTTTTTCTCTAAAATTGTCTTTCTGAAAGTTATAAGAAGCGAAGTAAAACAAATAAATGAATTTACTTAAACAAGTGAAGACCAAGTCTTTAAAATATTTTCTTGGATTTTAAAACTCTATTCGAGTATTGTCTCTTAGAATTAAAAATGTCCAGCAAAGCGAGACCAGCTTGCTAGTAAATAAATACAATTTAAAAAATAGAGGCAGCTCACTGGTAAGTGCTGCTATTTGAGCTATTTTTAGAACAGGCCAACGGGCGACTCATCTGGTCCTTATGAGCTACCTGATGCCCGCGGGCACCGCGTTGGTGACCCCTGACCTAGCATTTCTAGTACAGAGTTTATAGTTATTTGTTTATTCACTCTATCTGAAGAGAGTTCTCAGAAACTGTTGAATAAAAGCCCGCGCCAACCGTTTATCGTCTGCAACTGAGTCCTCATTTTTGCCAAGGCCTAACAGTCACGTTGTGTCCTTGAGCAAGACCTTGCTCCTGAGGGGCCTAGCATGGCAGCTCCAGCCATCAGTGTGTGAATGTGTGTGTGAATGAATATTATGTTAGACCCACTCGACATCCATTGCTTTCGGTCTCAACTAGAGGGGGTTGCCCACATATGCGGTCCTCTCCAAGGTTTCTCAAAGTCATTCACATTGACGTCCCACTGGGGTGAGTTTTTCCTTGCCCTTATGTGGGCTCTGTACCGCGGATGTCCTTGTGGCTTGTGTAGCCCTTTGAGACACTTGTGATTTAGGGCTGTATAAATAAACAATGTCTGACAGTCTCTTGCTGTCGTGCAGGTTCTCAGGACCACCAAGGAAGGACATTGTTGCGCAGGTTAGACTTTCTTTTATTTTTGAAAAATAAAAAGTCTCTACGGGTTGCTTTTCAGCCTTGCCGTGTCCTGCTTCCTCTGCCGCTCCACCTATTCAGTCGTGTGCGTCTTCGTCTTCCTGTGGCTCTCGCTCGCTCTCTGGCTCCTTCTCTCTCTGTTTCTCTCCCCCGCCTTTACGGCCGCTGCCCTTTTATACAGTGCGTGAGGAGATTTAAATCGTGCGCAGCTGGGCGACCCACGCACCTGATAATATTTGCGGGGTTGATTCCAGCGCGGCTCGCACTGCTGCTTGCTCGCAGTCCATGCATCCTCGCCGCCATCTTGGGCCGAGCTCCGGCGTGTTCTCCCTCGCTGTCGGACTGCCGGCCACGCCTCCTCGCCGCCATCTTGGGCTGGGCTACGGTGTGCCCTGCCTTCCTGTCAGACTGCCGGCCACGCCTCCTCGCCGCCATCTTGGGCTGGGCTACGGTGTGCCCTGCCTTCCTGTCAGACTGCCGGCTCCGCCTCTCCACACATTGATTGATTTATTGATTGAGTGAATGTGGAAATAGTGTCAAAGCGCTTTGAGTACCTTGAAGGTAGTAAAGCACTATTCAAGTAGAACCCTTTTACCATTTAATATATATATATATATATATATATATATATAATATATACACACATATTATATAAATCAGCGTCTTCTCTTCAGCCACAAAGCCGAAAGCATATTTGTTATTCTGCATACAAAACAGACCGTTCTTTTAAGGACAAAAAGCCCGCCCGCAACAACAACGTGATGACGTCACATGTTTTGGCAACGTCACATCCGCTTCCACATTAACAATACGCAAATAAAAACACTAAACAGTGAGTAAGGGCGCAATAATAATAGAGAGCTTAACAGGAGCACTTCAATAATGAGCAATACATGTAAGAAAGTTATTTAAAAGGTATTTTATTTTTTTATGAGCGGAAGTTGCAAACTTCTGGCGCATGCGTACACACATGGGACAGTGAAAAATCGTAAAGTCCAAGATGGCGGACTAAGTGCCGTGGCTTTCACATTTAGGATCTCATAGATTCAAAAATAGCATCAAATACCTCAACTATTCGCCTTTTCTTAAGCCCACGAAACAGACTTTGAGCGTGGAGCGATGGCGTGTTAGCTGAAGTGAAGATTGAAGACGTGATAGAAGATGGACGACTACTGCTATGCTAAGATGGCGACGTCATGTCAAAGAGAAAGTGAAAGAGAATCAGCGCCACCAACGGAGAACAATCTGAAAAGCGGAGATGAAGGTGAGTGTGTTGCGTTCCCTAATTTGTAAGCTGTTTGTCTTCCAAGCCCTGAAAACAGAAATTAACCGACTTTGTTGAACAATGTAAACAAAGAACATCGATCCAAAATGACGGAAATGTCTGTTAGAAGTTACCGCAGTAGTAAACAGTAGGCAAGCAACGATACTTGGTATAATCCTGCGTGAATCTGCCTTTATTGACCGTGATCCTGTGTGTGTGAGAATGAGTGCGTGTGTGTGCGTGAAACCTCCTGTTCTACGGTCGTGACGTAATTAATGTCCAATCAGCGTTGTGCCTCTTTCCCTTACACAGCTCAGAAGTGCAGCCCAGAATAATCAAACGAAGAACTATGACTAAGAATAGCATAGAAGTTGAAGCATTGAAAAGAAGCAGCAACTTTAGTGACAGACTTCACTTTCACTATCTGCCGCAGCTAACACTAATTCTGCCCCGATTGCAGACTTGCAGGCAATGAGAGAATGTGCGTTTGAGTGATCTACTTTAATCGTCCTAACTGGGAAATTAAACACACCCACTAATTTAAGGAAAAAAATGGCATTTTTACATGTAAATATTTTTCAATCAGCCTTTTTGTTTGTGTCTGCAAAGTTTATCAGCCTCTGATACAACATGGACTGAAAAAACACTTTTTGAGTTTGTGGATAAAAACATTTTGTCACTGAAATAATCATTAAACGTGTTGGTACACATTATCTTACAGTACCTCACATTCAAACTGCACTTTATTGTACTTTTATTGAATATAAAACACCTCAATCGGAGCCTTTTTACAAGCACTGGTAAAAACGACTGACATGTTCAAGTAATTAAAGAATATATAAAAACAATTATTTGAAAATATTGTTTAGTAAATGTTGATTTGAAATAAAAACCCTACAGTATTCAGTACACCACTGATACTTTGTTTCCTGCAAAATGTTTGGGATGACAAGCAAAAAAAGAGAGGAGAAAAGGTTGTTCTCTTTACCCCCACAAGGTTGTGATGCGTCTGTGAAAATAATGCGCCGCAGTTTGCTTAAAATAATAAAAAATGATGAAAGTACGTAAATATTACATGTTATATATAAAAAGTTGTTGGAAGGGTTTGGTTTTTCCTTATAGATGAAATAGAGTGCATCCCCATTACCTGCATTGTTAGCTGACTTTTGTACTTCACGTACAATGATTAGGATACCATCCATCCATCCATTTTCTACCGCTTATTCCCTTTGGGGTCGCGAGGGGCTCTGGTGCCTATCTCAGCTGTGAAAAATGAATGTAAAACAGACATAAATTTACAGACAAAACAATGTGTCTGCTTTGTATTAATATTAGTATTAAAAATAGCTACCATTATTTGCTTATTACGCCTGGATTTTTACTGTTGCTTTTTTTGTCTGATTTTATTTCAACAACATGCCGCGGGCCCAATAAAAAATGGTGATGAGGGCCGCGGGCCACACTTCAGACATCCCTGATTTAGGCAATATAATATGCAATAATATAACAGGATGTGCATTATCTTATGTATATTATAATATACTCTACAACAGGGGTGGGCATCACGTCGATCGCGATCGACTGGTCGATCTCGGAGGGTGTGTCAGTCCATCTCAAGCCAGGCATTAAAAAATAGACATAAAAATGAGCAATCATCAATCATACCAAGACTTCACTTTCGTTAGTTGTTTGACATTCTCGGCACCCGAGGATCTTGTGAGATGACGCTGGCTGCTGCGAGCTCATATTCAAGAAAAAAATCACTAACAGGGCGGATGCAGAGAAACACATTTTATTTCTAGAGACTCCGTACCTACTGTCAAAACTCTAAAGACCGACAGCACAGTTCCTGTCTTCACCATAAAAGACCTGTTTCATCCTGCCTGTGCTAACAAAATAAGAGTCTCAGAAAGCTAGCGTGCACAAGCTAGCAAGCTACAGAGTTTGATGCCAATGTATTTCTCCCCCGCCCTCAGCGACCGCTTTCTCACTTGCTTGCCCACCCGCACACTCACTGACATCACTCACCTGCTGCCAGACATTAAAGGGCCACACACATATGCTACTCTCATAACAAAGTGTTTAAAAAGGAGTATGCAAGTTGGACAAATGAGATGCCAAATCCAACCACTTTCATGTGGTATTGGACAGAAAGGAGGAATTTTTTTTTCCTCCATTTGAAAATGCGGACGTTATCAGCACCACTGTCTAATTCCAATTAATGCAAGTCATCAGAATCAGGTAATACACCAATTTATATTCTTGTCTTCATGAAAGAAAGGAATCTATGTGTGTTAAACATGCTTGTATTATCATTAAACACCATTAACTTGTTAACAAAAATGTATCTTTCATAAATAAATAAATATAAATTATAAATAGGAATGAGGTAGATCTCCTCGACTTGGTCAATTGAAAAGTAGCTCGCCTGCAGAAAAAGTGTGAGCGCCCCTGCTCTACAATGTTATAAAACAAATATAAAAACAAATGTACATGTACTATTAAAACAGACCATTAGGAATGAATGGAGAATAAGCACTGTTGATGAGGACAGTGCTTTAAACGTGGTCTGTGGCGCTAACTACTATTTAACAATAACAGTACAGGAAATCTAACATCTCAAAAGTGCGTTAGAATGAGATAAAAACACTTTCTGACAATCCTAATGTTCAACAAAGCAGATGTTTTCTACTTTCTGTGATTCGGAGTCGATGAAAAGTCATGTCGATCCATCATTCTGGCAAGGCACTAAATGAATGGCCATGAAACACTACACACTAGGGTGGTCTGGTACCAATCATTTAGTACCGGTACTAAATGTGTAAATACTTTTCCAAATAAAGGGAACTATGAAAAATGTAAATATTGGCTTTATGTTAAACAGAACATCTTATATCACATTAAACACTCACAAAGAACAGTTTTGCAAGGTTCAAATACGAATTAAAATGCAATTGTAACGCTAGCATGGGCTAGTCGTGTTAAGAATGTAACTTGTGTGACAGAAGATGGTTGATTTAGGAGCCTGTGGTGTGAAAGATGACGACAACTTGTTATCTTGGTTTTGACCGCATTAAATGTATTGATACAAGAACATAAATACCACAGATAACACAATAAAAAAATAAAAAATAAATACCCAAGACAGAAATACGAGATACAATCCTGCTTCCTTCTCGGAACCAGTCCACAGTTCAGTTCAAATGCAACGACTTTTGCGTCAGTCCAAAAGTTCAGTTCAAAAAAACTAAAGTAATCCAAAAGATTCACAGCGGAGGAGAAAAAAAAATGCTTGTCCTAACGAATAGTTGTTTAGCTCGCCATTTTGTTGAGTTGAGTGTAAAAGTGGATGGGGAGCTCAGGTTGTTTGGGGCACCGGGTATTCCTTCCCGGAAAAAAAAAAACCTGACCCGAGCAATCGAGGGCAAAACAAACACCTGCACAGCCCGATAGTTAATAGAACAGGTTGGCTAATTATGATGTTTGCAATGTGTGAAAATAAGAAGATTCTGCGAGTTTGTCTCCAGTGCGTCTCACAGCATGCAGCCACAGCAGACAGGAGGGCCGAGTGAAGAGCACAGCACTTCCTTAAAAGGAAGCGAGCGCCATTTTGGGGCAGGAAGTAACCCTTCAAAATAAAAGTCTTTGCACTCTATGCATGTGTTTTAACGGGAATTTTAAATATGGGTTACACAATAAACACATTGGGCTTTTATTGTTGCACTCAAATAACAATTTAAAATTATCCATATTACGTGCAGTCTGCTATAATCAAGGATTAGATTAGAACATAAAGTTTTACCGACATATTAAAGTATTCATAATTTATAGTTGCCACTCCTGGTCTGTGCTTTAGGAAAAACACAATTAGGTACTGAAAACGAAACTATGGATAAATGCACACAGATAAGCCATGTAGCAGGTAAAACACATTTATTAAAGACAAAACACCAATTGTAGGAATTTGTTACAAACTTTTAGTCATTTCACGTGCATTAGTTGACTGCTAATCGGACAGTTTTAACTGTGCTAATATTTGGCATCAAGCTGTGTGCGCGTCTACGTATCTACACGTGCACAGCAGGGAAGCTAGTTCACTTATGAGAGTAGTACACTATATTGCCAAAAGTATTTGGCCACCTGCCTTGACTGCACATATGAACTTGAAATGCCATCCAATTCCTAGCCCATAGGGTTCAATATGATGTCTGTTAAGAATCATCCATGTTTATATACTGTATGTTTTCAGATACTTTTAATTTGAAGCATTTCTTGACTAATTTCATGACTAGTCCCCGCCGCACAGCGGCATTCAGATGAAAGAACGGTACCGGTACTTTTCAAAGGTGGTATAGTACCGATTTCAATTGATTAGTACAAAAAATACTTTATTAGTAGCAGTATACTGTACAACACTACTACACACACATACAGTACATAGAAGAAAGTGTGTTTTTATTGTTTGTGTCTTGCAGACGTCCAGCAGCTGATGGGTAATCCAGAAGAGGTATCCCCTCAGTTAGGGGGGAGCTCCACTTTGAAGCAGGAGACTCCACAACCACCCTGCATTAAAAAGGAAGAGGAGGAACTCTGCATCACTCAGGAGGGAGAGTGTCTTCTAGGACGAGAGGAAGCTGATTACACCAAGTTTCCACTGAGTATTCTCTCTGTGAAGACTGAAGATGATGAAGAGAAACCACAAGTAGACAACCTCTTAGCTCCACTATCAGATAGTGAGGCTGAAGACGAGGTAGAAGAACCTTTGAGTAGCGACACAGACTGTGAAGGTGATATGAGGACTCACATTGACAACAAACACTCTGAATGCTCTTCAAAGAAGAGAGGTAACAAATGTTTGAGCTGCTCAGTTTGTGCTAAAAGCTTTTCTCAAAAGAGCAATTTGACTCAACACATGAGAACACACACAGGAGAAAAACCATTTAATTGTTCAGTTTGTGGCAAAAGCTTTTCTCGAAAATACCGTTTGACTCGACACATGAGAACACACACAGGTAATGAAACAATTAATTGTTCCGTTTGTAGCAAAAGCTTTTCTCAAAATAACCATTTGACTCAACACATGAGAACACACACAGGTAAAAAATCAATTAATTGTTCAGTTTGTGGCAAAAGCTTTTTTTTAAATTGTCGTTTGACTCAACACATGAGAAAACACACAGGTGAAAAACCGTTCAACTGTTTAATTTGTGGTAAAAACTATTCTTTAAAAAGCCATTTGACTCAACACATGAGAACACACACAGGTGAAAAACCATTTAACTGTTCAATTTGTGGTAAAAACTGTTCTTTAAAGAGCCGTTTGAGTCAACACATGAGAACACACACGGGTGAAAAACCATTTAGTTGTTCAGTTTGTGGCAAAAACTTTTCTATGAAGTGCCATGTGACTAAACACATGAGAACACACACAGGAGAAAAAACATTTAGTTGTTCAGTGTGCTGTAAAAAGTTCCCACATGAAGCAGCTGCAGTAAAACACATGAGAACACACAAGGGAAAATAAGCAATTAGCTGTTTAGTTTGTGGTATGTTGCTCATATGTGGCGACATCCACCCTACCCAGGACCTCCTCACTGCTTCTTTCACAAATATCTGAGGTATTCATACAAACTTTGATTATTTGAAGCATATTCTTATCCACTCATGACCTCATGTCTTCTCTGTATCTGAAACCTTCCTGAACAGTAAGATAGATGATGCTTCAAGTGCTTGGTTACTCCTTCTTCAGTCCAGGGACCTGGGGCCTCATGTGTCAAGTTTTTGCACACTCAAAAATCTGCACTACACCCTTTTTCATGGCAAAGTTGAGATGTATAAAAACTGACATTGTGATGCTGGGTAACTGTTTGCATAACCAAGTGCCAATTTTTACTCCTCAGACTGATTGATGTGCAAATCAGAGACATATGAACAATTAACCCCCAACACCCACAACCCAACCCCCACCTCCCGCGAAATTCGGGCATAACAGGTTCAATCCGGCCCGCGAGATGAGTTTGCGAAGTGTAACATTCAGCTGCATTTTTAAATGAAATAAACTGCTGATCCGATTGTGTCCACTGGATGTCACAATAGCAATTCTGTTAGGCAAGCAAGTAGCATAGCAAGTATACCAAGCAAGAGGTACACGGTAAAGCGGGGCTGTGACTCCTCCCCCTCCAGCCAACGTAAAAGAGGAGTAAAATAATCAATCAGTAACCCCACTTCAAATGCAGCATGAGACACTGCACACTGATATAGTTCTGTGAAAATGATTGTCTTCTGTGCAAATGTAAAGAAAGTGAACAGTGTGTGATTTACTGCAATACTGTCACTCTTTCTACTTTTTATGTGTGCTTTGTTGAAATTGTTCACACATTGCACTGCTTTTATTTTTCTGTCAATACACATTATGTCTAGAAGACAGGAAGTAACTCAACACTCTTGAATAGTTTCTACCTCAGTGTGTATGGTTTGTTGAGTTAGCACAGGATTAATATGTGGAAATGACAAATGAGGTAGTTGATACATAGAATAGTTTTTTTTCATGCTTTATTTTGTTTTTTGTTCAATCCAAGATGGGTTGTTACTTAACACTGAGATTAGGTCTAAATTCATTGAGTTCTTCAAGGTGTTTTTGAAAGTGGACCTTTTTTTCCACCTCTAAATTTTTAAACTACCTTGAAGTGTTTTGTGAAGACGAATATTTGTGATATGTACATTTTCAGAATGTGCTTGTTCTATTTTGGGGCGAAGTAAAACAAAGAAAATAATCTGAAGTTGTCGCAGTCATATTTTTAAGTTATCATGCCATGATTTTACCCGTCCCGCCCACGTGGAAATAGATTTTCCTCCATGCGGCCCCTGAGCTAAAATGAGTTTGACAGCCCTGCTGTAATCTGACTCATGTGAGCAGGTTACTGTATAAACACATTTTGTTATAAGTTATAAAAATGTGTTCAGTTCTCAGAGACACATCAATGTCAGGCTGACAATCGCTCTTCCGCTTTCTCCAAACACGAGAACAAAGCAGCTCCTACTGACTTGTGATTGGTCAGACCGTGCCGATCTTAATCACATGGCTAATTGCAATATAATAAATTATGATGTAACACAATTGAATATCTTATATGCTCAGACAGTAATGTGTTTATATAAGTTTAGATTGTGTTATGATGTTTGTAATGGGGAAAGACGTTAATGTGTCTTGTTTTCATGTTTGCATTTAAGATAGTTGACATTTGTTAACTGGTGATTAGTGATGTTAAGTGCCTAAGATGGTAGTTATTGATTAGCAGTGCGATGAGGGCTTTCTGCTGGTGAGTGATTAGCACTACAGTTAGAGCCACCTATCGCCAGGTAGAAATGAGCAGTTTCACCAACATTTTGATGTGAAACCATATTACTAACTGTCTGCTGTTTTACAGGATTCATGGAAGTTTATTGTCATAGCAGCACACGATACACATGAGATGGCACACAATTTAGTAGCAGGTGAACAATAGGATTGGTCCTGGTGGAGATCTACACTCTTAGTGCTTTTCTTCTTTACTCAGAGTCATGATTTGACTTTCTAAAGGTTTTTAACTTAAACAAATAAGTAGGTGGAAAAATATTTCTGTTTCTTGTAGTATTTACATTGTTTGATCTATTTTCTTCGATGTATGACCATTTTTCTGGTTTGAACAACAGCCATCGAAAATGTCTGTGCACGTGCTTGTATTTATATATTTGATGTTGGATACTTTTGCAAACTATTGCGTTTAAACAAGATTAAAATATAATTCACTTTTAATGTGAAAAACTACTGCTTTGGAGTAGGAAACGGAAGTTGCCGACCTCTAGCGCATGCGCAAATGTACTTGAAGCCAAGCAAAAAGACGAGGACCGCATGCTATGGTTGTTCGGAGACTTTTTGAAGTCACGATCTTAAAGTCATATGATTCACAGCAAATATAGCAACAAATATCTCGATTCGTATTTTCCAAAGCCGCGAAACGTGCATTGAGTTTGGAGCGATATCTGAAGTGAAGATTGAAGACGTGATAGAAGATGGACGACTACTGCTATGCTAAGATGGCGACGTCATGTCAAAGAGAACATTCCAGCACAAGACTAACGGAGATAAAGACGAAAGATGAAGGTGAGTGAGTTGACGTTTCATCATTTGAAAATTATTTTAAGCCCTTAAAAGAGAGACCTTAGCCGACTTTTCACAATGTAAAGAAAGAGCCGCCATGATTGTTAGCTTGAAGAAGGCAGTGGAGTTCACATCAGAGGAGATGAAAGAATGCAAAAGTCACATGAAGAAAGTGGAAGAGCAAAAGAAGCGCTTCCTATTTTAGGAAAATGCCACAAATGAAATATTTAGCTCGCATTACTAAGCTAAGTCATTCATGGAGTCCGTCAAGTCATTGGATGGATTTTAGAGTGGACATAACAACCTTGGAGACATCATGCCTGGTGGGTGTGTTGTCGGAGGGTGTAACAACACTAACAGGGAGGGATTCAAGTTGCACCACTGGCAAGAAATCTGCCGCCAGACCCCCATTGAATGTACCAAAGTGTCTCCACATTTTACCGGCGATGGCAGACATGACACAGAGATGTATGGATAACCTGCAGATGCATTTGCAACGATTAAGTCAACGAAATCACAAAGGTGAGTTTTGTTGATGTTGTTGACTTATGTGCTAATCAGACATATTTGGTCGCAGCATGACGGCTAATCGATGCTAACATGCTACGCTAATCGACGCTAACATGCTATTTACACTAGCTGTATGTACATTTGAAACTAGATACCCACATTTAATGCGAAACAAACACTTACTAATCGACAGATTTAAGTTGCTCCAGTGTCACAAGATGCGAAAGTCCTGATCGTTTGGTCCGCACATTTTACCGGCGATGCTAATAAGGCAGCCATGCTATGGGCCACTTCATTAGGTACACCCATGCTATGGCCGAATAGCGTCAATAGCTATTTGCTCAATATCTTCAATTTCTTCTTCAATTTCATTTTCGCTATCTGCCTCCATACTCCGACCATCTGTTTCAATACATGTGTAATCTGTTGAATCGCTTAAGCCGCTGAAATGCGAGTCTGAATCCGAGCTAATGTCGCTATATTTTGCTGTGGTAACCGCCATGTTGTTTGTATTGGCAGCACTGTATGACGTCACAGGGAAATGGATAGTGGTTTCGAAGATAGCGAAAATCAAGAACTTTAAAGCTTTTTCAGGGATATTCTGGGAGGTGTAAAATTTTGAAAAAACCTTCGAAAAATAAAACAAGCCTCTGGGAACTGATTTTTATTGTTTTTAACCCTTTTGAAATTGTGATAATGTTCCCCTTTAACACTAGAGGTGTAACGGTACACAAACTTTTCGGTTCGGTACATACCTCGGTTTAGAGGTCACGGTTCGGTTTATTTTCGGTACAGTAAGAAAACAACAAAATATATTTTTTTGGGGTTATTTATCTACCTAATTTGTAAACAATAACATAACATACATATACACACAGGGTCCATTGCCAGGGTTAATGTGGTCAACATATATAAAATAAAAACTAAATAAGATAAGGCCCCAGAATAGTTTCTTAACAAAACCTTTCTACATACAAAGTGCTTTTTTCGATTGATTGATTGATTGATTGATTGATTAAGACTAAGGCTGGGCGATATAGCGATATATGCGATATATCGCGGGTTTGTCTCTGTGCGATATAGAAAATGACTATATCGTGATATTCGAGTATACTTTCTCACACAGTTTTTTTTTAGCCGCGGGCATTATAGTCCAGCCTCTTCCCACTCCTTCTTGTGTCTCCTTCTCACAGAGACGTAAAACAAGCCCGCCTTCTTACATAGGTCACATACTGTCATGTCATACGTCACATACGTTCACGCCCTCGCCCAGCAGAGAAGTAGCAGTGGGGCTAACGTTAGCCGTGATGCTAGCGGAGTGTTGCAAAGGTGTAAAAGAAGATGCGAATCTGGTAACAAATAAAGGAAGAATTCATTCCCAAGAAAAACAGCACGGGGTCCATCGAAAATTTTAAAATGGCCGAAAAATACTGCGATATTAAAAAAAGGCCATATCGACCAGCCCTAATTGAGAGTTTTTTTAGCCTGGCTAACTTGGCAGTAAGAGGATATATGGGCTCATTGTTCTTCCACCATAGAAGTGGGTCAAAATCTAGTTTTAATGCAATATGGACTTAAATCTACTGCTATTGTGAAGTGGTATATATTTATATAGCACTTTTCTCTAGTGACTCAAAGCGCTTTACATAGTGAAAGCCAATATCTAAGTTACATTTAAACCAGTGTTGGTGGCACTGGGAGCAGGTGGGTAAAGTGTCTTGCCCAAGGACACAACGGCAGTGACTAGGATGGCGGAAGCGGGAATCGAACCTGCAACCCTCAAGTTGCTGGCACGGCCACTTTACCAACCGAGCTATACCGGTTGGCTATAAAAACATTTGTTATTGCTTTAGCCCTGCCTGACTCGCCGAGAAGAGGCAGCTTGAATGCGGTGGTGACGCTTCAAATGGGTTAGCATGTGTTATGAGAGTAGCGTATGTGTGTGTGGCCCTTTTAATATGTGACAGCATGTGACTTCAGTGAGTGTGTGGGCGAGAGAGGAGAGGGAGCGGTAGTGAGTGCGGGGAGTGGCTAGTGTTTTGTTGGATTGGCTGTGTGCAAGACCTCAATAAAGCCACGATTTGCAACTATTGCAAGGAATTTAGGGATTTTACCATCTACGGTCCGTAAAATCATCAAAAGGTTCAGAGAATCTGAAGAAATCACTGCACGTAAGCGATGATATTACGGACCGTTGATCCCTCAGGCGGTACTGCATCAAAAACAGACATCAGTGTGTACAGGATATCACCACATGGGCTCAGGAACACTTCATAAAACCACTGTCAGTAACTACAGTTGGTAGCTACATCTGTAAGTGCAAGTTAAAACTCTACTATGCAAAGCAAAACCCATTTATCGCCAACACCAAGGAACGCCGCTGGCTTCGCTGGGCCTGAGATCATCTAACATGGACTGATGCAAAGTGGAAAACTGTTCTGCGGTCTGACCAGTCCACATTTCAAATTATATTTGGAAACTGTGGTGTCCTCCGGAACAAAGAGGAAAATAACCATCCGGATTGTTATTGGCACAAAGTTGAAAAGCCAGCATCTGTGATGGTATGGGGGTGTATTAGTGCCCAAGGCATGGGTAACTTACACATGTGTGATGGTATGGGGGTGTATTAGTGCCCAAGGCATGGGTAACTTACACATTTGTGATGGTATGGGGGTGTATTAGTGCCCAAGGCATGGGTAACTTACACATCTGTGAAGGCACCATTAATGCTGAAAGGTCCATACAGGTTTTGGAACAACATATGTTGTCATCCAAGCAACGTTATCATGGACGCCCCTGCTTATTTCAGCAAGACAATGCAAAGCCACATGTTAAAACAGCGTGGTTTCGTAGTAAAAGAATGCGGGTACTTTCCTGGCCCGCCTGCAGTCCAGACCTGTCTCCCATCGAAAATGTTTGGCGAATTATGAAGCGTAAAATACGACAGTGGAGACCCCGGACTGTTGAACGACTGAAACTCTACATAAAACAAGAATGGGAAAGAATTCCACTTTCAAAGCTTCAACAATTAGTTTCCTCAGTTCCCAAACGTTTATTGAGTGTTGTTAAAAGAAAAGGTGATATAACACTGTGGTGAACATGCCCTTTCCCAACTACTTTGGCACGTGTTGCATCCATGAAATTCTAAGTTAATTATTATTTGAAAAACAAAATAGTTTATGAGTTTGATCATCAAATATCTTGTCTTTGTAGTGCATTCAACTGAATATGGGTTGAAAAGGATTTGCAAATCATTGTATTCTGTTTATATTTACATCTAACACAATTTCCCAACTCATAGGGAGACGGGGTTTGTACTTTCCGTGATTCTAGCTGAACTTTTCTGAGTCTATGACAAGTCATGTAAACATTGACCCATCATTCTGGCAAGGCACTAAATGAATGGCCATGAAACACTACACACACATACAGTACTTAAAATAAAGTGTGTTTTTGTTGTTTCTGTCTTGCAGACGTCCAGCAGCTGATCATTAATTCAGAAGAAGTTTTCCCTCAGTCAGGGGGGAGCTCCACTTTGAAGCAGGAGACTCCACAACCACCCTGCATTAAAAAGGAAGAGGAGGAACTCTGCATCACTCAGGAGGGAGAGTGTCTTCTAGGACGAGAGGAAGCTGATTTCACCAAGTTTCCACTGACTATTGTCTCTGTGAAGACTGAAGATGATGAAGAGAAACCACAAGTAGACAACCTCTTAGCTCCACTATCAGATAGTGAGGCTGAAGACGAGGTTGAAGAACCTTTGAGCAGCGATACAGACTGTGAAGGTGATATGAGGACTCACACTGACAACAAACACTCTGAATGCTCTTCAAAGAAGAGAGGTGAATCATGTTTGAGCTGCTCAATTTGTGGCCGAAGCTTTTCTCAAAATAGTGCTTTGACTCAACACATGAGAACACACACAGGTGAAAAACCATTCAATTGTTCAGTTTGTGGTAACAGCTTTTCTCAAAAAAGCTCCTTGAAGCGACACATGAGAACACACACAAGAGAAAGAACATTTAATTGTTCAGTTTGTGGCGATAGCTTTTCTCAAAAAAGCCATTTAACTCGACACATGAGAACACACACAGGAGAAAAACCATTTAAGTGTTCAGTTTGTGGCAAAAGCTTTTCTCAAAATAGCTCTTTGACACAACACATGAGAATGCACACAGGAGAAAAACCATTTATTTGTTCAGTTTGTGATGAAAGCTTTTCCCGGAATACCTATTTGACTCAACATTTGAGAACACACACAGGTGAAGAACCATTTAATTGTTCAGTTTGTGGCAAAAGCTGTTCCGTCAAGAGATATTTGACCGAACACATGAGAACACACACAGGTGAAAAACCATTTAGTTGTTCAGTTTGTGGTAAAAGCTTTTCTTTTAAAGGCAGTTTGATTGAACACATGAGAACACACACAGATGAAAAACCATACAAGTGTTCAGTTTGTGGCAAAAGCTTTTCTGTTAAGAGAATATTGACTCGACACATGAGAACACACTGGACTAAGACCATTTAATTGTTGAGTTTGTGGCAAAAGCTTTCTTGAAACAGCCCTCTGTGTCGACACGCAACAACACGTGCTGTAGAAAAACCTTTTAGTTCTTTCAGTGTGCCGTAAAATGTTCCCACATAATGCAGATGCAGCAAAACACATGAGAACACACAAGGGAAACTAGGCAATTAGCTGTTTAGTTTGTGGTATGTTGCTCATATGTGGCGACATCCACCCTACCCAGGACCTCCTCACTGCTTCTTTCACAAATATCTGAGGTATTCATGCAAACTTGGATTATTTGGAGCATAATCTTATCCACTCATGACCCCATGTCTTCTCTGAATCTGAAACCTTCCTGAACAGTAAGATAGATGATGCTTCAAGTGCTTGGTTACTCCTTCTTCAGTCCAGGGACCTGGGGCCTCATGTGTCAAGTTTGTGCACGCTCAAAAACCTGCACTACACCCTTTTTCACTGCAAAGTTGAGACTTGAAAATGTGCGCTGCTTCACTGCAGCTGCATAGCTCCCTTTAAAGGGGAACATTATCAGCAGACCTATGTAAGCGTCAATATATACCTTGATGGTGCAGAAAAAAGACCATATATTTTTTTAACCGATTTCCGAACTCTAAATGGGTGAATTTTGGCGAATTAAACGCCTTTCTGTTTATCACTCTGGAGGCGATGACGTCAGAATGTGACGTCGCCGAGGTAACACACCCACCATTTTCATTTTCAACACATTACAAACACCGGATCTCAGCTCTGTTATTTTCCGTTTTTTTGACTATTTTTTGGAACCTTGGAGACATCATGCCTCGTCGGTGTGTTGTCGGAGGGTGTAACAACACTAACAGGGAGGGATTCAAGTTGCACCACTGGCCCCAAGATGCCAAAGTGTCCGCCACCAGACCCCCATTGAATGTGCCAGAGTGTCTCCACATTTGACCGGCGATGCTAAGGCAGACATGGCACAGAGATGTATGGATAACCTGCAGATGCATTTGCAACGATAGTCAACGAAATCACAAAGGTGAATTTTGTTGATGTTGACTGCCAGCTAATCGATGCTAACATGCTACGCTAATCGATGCTAACATGCTATTTACCGGCGGTGCTAAAGCAGACATGGAACAGAGATGTATGGATAACCTGCAGATGCATTTGCAACTATATTACGTTTCCTTCCACCCACATTTAATGCGAAAAAAACACTTACCAATCGACGGATTTAAGTTGCTCCAGTGTCAAAAGATGCGAAAGTCCTGATCGTTTGGTCCGCACATTTTACCGGCGATGCTAACGCAGCTGTTCGGCCATGCTATGGCTATGAATAGCGTCAATAGCTATTCGCTCAATAGCTTCAGTTTCTTCTTCAATACTTTCATACTCCAACCATCTGTTTCAATACATGCGTAATCTGTTGAATCGCTTAAGTCGCTGAAATCCGAGTTTGAATCCGAGCTAATGTCGCTATATCTTGCTGTGGTATTCCCATTGTTTGTTTACATTGGCAGCACTGTGTGACGTCACAGGGAAATGGCCAGTGGTTTCGAAGATAGCGAAAATAAGGCACTTCAAAGCTTCATTTAGGGATATTCCGAGACCGGTAAAATTTTGAAAAAAAATACAACAAGCCACTGGGAACTGATTTTTATTGTTTTTAACCGTTTTGAAATTGTGATAATGTTCCCCTTTAAGTGATGCTGGGTAACTGTTCGCATAAAAAAATGTCAGCTTTTACTCCTCAAACTGATTGATGTGCAAATCATATGAACAAACATATTTGGGGAAAATAAATAAATACAATGCATAAAGATAAGTTCTTATGGTGGTATTTCCTTGGGTTAATTCATGCAAGTTTATTTTAAGAATTTTTTTATTACAAACCCATGTTAATTGAGTGGGGAATATAACTTGGTCACGTTGTTGGGGGGACAATTAATATGTGAGGGAATTAAGGAAGCAGCATGAGACGACAAGTGTTTGATGTGGAAGACGGTAATGGAGTCTCGGATTGAAAATAAACTTTATCTCCTTGGAGTTTATGAAGCCAACGAGGTATGATTACTTCTGATATGTTTGTCAAATCTATGTGTTTTCTTTTTTAGGATGTCAGACTCATTGTAAGTTTTGTTTTCTTATTTTATTACTTCTGACGGCATTATATTTGGCATCATTGGTAACGTGAAGAAGACGTGGCTGAAATAAATGTCTGTGAGAAAAACGAACGACTTGAGCCTTGATGAAGACCTTGGAGGGAGTAAGTCTGCAGCTCAATATTTCAAAAACAGTGGTCATTAAAATAGGTACCCCACACCTGATCAACACAAGCCCACAGCTTTGATCTAAATTCTCTGCCTTCTTTTTTTTTAATTGCACTGCTTGGCTATCTGTTTTATCCAGTGATGTCATGTTTTCATTTCTATTTTGTCTCTGTTTGTGTTCAATCTAGTGTTTTTCATGGTTTTATTTCAAGATACAAGATTGTTTCTTGTCATATGCACAGTTAAAGTCCTACTGAAAGCCACTACTAGCCACCACACAGTCTGATAGTTTATATATCAATGATAAAATATTAACATTGCAACACATGCCAATACGGCCACTTTAGTTTACTAAATTGCAATTTCAAATTTCGCACGGAAGTCTAATGCTAAAACGTCGGGGTATGATGACACATGCGCGTAACGTCACGCATTGTAGAGGACATTTTGTTCCAGCACAGTTCACAGTGATAAGTCGTCTCTTTTCCTCGGATAATTCCACAGTATTCTGGACATCTGTGTTGGTGAATCTTTTGCAATTTGTTCAATGAATAAAGGAGACGTTAAAGAAGAAAGCTGTAGGTGGAAAGCGGTCTATTGCGGCCGCCTTTAGCAACACAAACACAGCCGGTGTTTCATTGTTTACATTCCTGAAAGATGACGGTGAAGCTTCACTATGGAACAGAGCGGTCAAGCGAACACGGTTGGATTGGACCACACACACAAAGTACAGTGTATTATGCAGCGATCATTTCGAAAGATCGTATTTCGAAGAGGGTCCCTTGCGAAGGGCAGAGATGGGCATCGCCACCCCCCGTCGACTGGTGCTGAAGAAAGGTGCGGCGCGACCTTCAGGTTGTACAGGTACGGCCATATAATCTCACTAAAACACTAGTAGCACAATAAGCAGATAAGGGATTTTCCAGAATTATCCAAGTAAATTTGTCTTAATAACATCTAAATCGCTCACACTGTAGAGTCTTTTTTTTCTAGTCTTTCACTCTCACTTTCCTCATCCACAAATCTTTCATCTTCTCTCAAATTAATGGGGAAATCGTCGCTTTGTTGGTCTGAATCGCTCTCGCTGCTGGTGGCCATTATTGTAAACGATGTGAGGAGCTCCACAACCCGTGACGTCACACGCACATCGTCTGCTACTTCCGGTACAGGCAAGGCTTTTTTATCAGAACTAAAAATTGCAAACTTTATCGTGGATGTTCTCTACTAAATCCTTTCAGCAAAAATATGGCAATATCGCAAAATGATCAAGTATGACACATAGAATGGAGCTGCTATCCCCGTTTAAATAAGAACATCTCATTTCAGTAGGCTTTTAAACAGTTTGCCGTATAATGAAAATCTTACTTTGCTAGTCCACGCTTCAACAAGTCACACGGTACTTAGCTAAAAATAAAAAATGTTATATACAAGGCACAGTGAGGAACACCACATTACTGCACATTATGATTCACAGTCAACAGTATCAATATGGAGGTGACATTGAGTCACAGCAGCAATTAAAAGTGTCTTTATTGATCAAAGGTGAAAAGTGTCTACAGTGATGGTTCATGGTTCCGGGGTGAAGTGAATTATATTTATATAGCGCTTGTTCTCTAGTGACTCTAAGCACTTTACATTGTGAAACCCAATATCTAAGTTACACTTAAACCAGTGCGGGTGGCACTGGGAGCAGGTGGGTAAAGTGTCTTGCCCAAGGACACAACGGCAGTGACTAGGATGGCGGAAGTGGGGATCGAACCTGGAACTCTCAAGTTGCTGGCACAGCCACTCGACCAACCGACCTGTACCCCATGGGTGGCCATGGTAGCTGTCTTTTGGTCAAAGGATAAAAGTAAAATTTCTATTTTAATTTTCTATTATATATTCTTTTTTTTTTTATATATATATATATTTTTTATACCATGTAGCACTTTGATATTTTAACTAAATGTAAAGTGCGTTACAAATTAATTACAATTATTATTATTGTTATTATTATTATTATTATTATTATTATTATTATTATTATTAGTGGCTGTGCGCAACCCGAGGGTCCCTGGTTCAAATCCCACCTAGTACCAACCTCGTCACGTCCGTTGTGTCCTTGAGCAAGACACTTCACCCTTGCTCCTGATGGGTGCTGGTTAGCGCCTTGCATGGCAGCTCCCTCCATCAGTGTGTGAATGTGTGTGTGAATGTGGAAGTAGTGTCAAAGCGCTTTGAGTACCTTAAAGGTAGAAAAGCGCTATTCAAGTACAACCCATTTATCATTTATTATCTGTGATGAGGTGGCGACTTGTCCAGGGTGTACGCCGCCTTCCGCCCGATTGCAGCTGAGATAGGCTCCAGCACCCCCCGCCACTCCATAAAGGATTAGCGGTAGAAAACGGATGGACGGATATTATTATTAATGATACAACATTGTCGATTTTTGTTTAATTTCTATATCCAAAGTATTTTGAAATCAAAAACGTTTTCTCGATAAGGAGCACTTCAATTATGAGCCAGAAATGTAAGTGTAGCCGGGACGGGTCTGCAGGGTCGTGTGTAGTACTCTGCCTTCATTCAATGACATGTGACACAGGGCTGGTTGGACTTCTCACATTCAACTTTATTCCTGCATGACAGTGACATGAGACACAATGGGAGTGCAATCATCATCTCCTCTCCACATAACTCCTCTCCCAGTGAGAGACAGCGCAGACTCACTACTACATTTCTCCATACAGTAAAGTAAACAAACATTTCTAACATGGCGGCCAAACACACACATACCTGCTTGATTGACAACGATCATAATGCCAAAAACATGAAAAAAGATTATGAAAATGTAATAATGCATATAGATATGCAACAACAGCAACATATACGCTATCTGTTGTTGTGTTCCCTATTTTTGAGTGTACAAAATAAAGGTGTGTGTTGCTGAGTCTGACTTGGACATAATATGGACTATACACTTTTTATGAAAATGTAATTTTGTTTATAAATTATATGCAATCTGTTGTTTCCCTAATTTTTGTTGTTGTACATGGATGAGGGTGTGTGTTGCTGAGCCCGACTTGGACTTATCTGGACTGGACCTGGTTTTAAAGGGGAACATTATCAGCAGACCTATGTAAGCGTCAATATATACCTTGATGGTGTAGAAAAAAGACCATATATTTTTTTAACCGATTTCCGAACTCTAAATGGGTGAATTTTGGCGAATTAAACGCCTTTCTGTTTATCTTTCTCGGGGCGATGACGTCAGAATGTAACGTCACCTAGGTAATAAAGCCGCCATTTTCATTTTCTCAAACTTAATACAAACACCGGCTCTCAGCTGTGTTATTCTCCGTTTTTTGGACTATTTTCTGGAACCTCGGAGACATCATGCCTGGTGGGTGTGTTGTCGGAGGGTGTAACAACACTAACAGGGAGGGATTCAAGTTGCCCGAAGATGCGAAAGTGGCAAGAAATTGGACGAAATTTGTTAAAAATAAGAGGGTGTGGGGAAAGCCGACAAAATGGTCAGTCGTTTGTTCCGCACACTTTACCGACGAAAGCTATGCTACTACAGAGATGGCAAGATTGTGTGGATATCCTGCGACACTCAAAGCAGATGCATTTCCAACGATAAAGTCAAAGAAAACTACCGCCAGACCCCCATTGAATGTACCAGAGTGTCTCCACATTTTACTGGCGATGCTAAGACAGACATGGCACAGAGATGTATGGATAACCTGCAGATGCATTTGCAACATAAAGTAAACAAAATCACAAAGGTGAGTTTTGTTGATGTTGTTGACTTATGTGCTAATCAGACATATTTGGTCGCGGCATGACTGCCAGCTAATCAATGCTAACATGCCATTTAGGCTAGCTGTATGTACATTTGAAACTATATTTACATCCAGCGTTTCCTTCTACCCACATTTAATGCCAAACAAACACTTACCAATCAATGTATTTAAGTTGATCCAGTGTCACAAGATGCGAAACTTCCGATCGTTGGTCTGCACATTTTTACCGGCGATGCTAAGGCAGACATGGCCGAATAGCGTCAATAGCTATTCGCTCAATAGCTTCAGTTTCTTCTTCAATTTCCTTTTCGCTATTTGCCTCCATACTCCAACCATCCGTTTCATCCATCCATCCATCCATTTTCTACCGCTTATTCCCTTTTGGGGTCGCGGGGGGCGCTGGCGCCTATCTCAGCTACAATCCGGAGGAAGGCGGCGTACACCCTGGACAAGTCGCCACCTCATCGCAGGGCCAACACAGATAGACAGACACATGAGAACACACAATTGAAAGTGTATCTTTAATATTTTTATGTTGATTTAATTTAAAAAAAAACATTTCTAACATGGCGGCTAAGCACACACATACCTGCATGACAGTGACATGAGACACAATGTGAGTGCAATGATCATCTCCTCTCCACATAACTCCTGACACACACACAAAAATAGAATACATTGAGCATGTAGGTTACAACATGGAGGACACACACACACACACACACACACACACACACACACACACACACACACACACACACACACACACACACACACACACACACACACACACACACACACACACACACACACTCACACACACATCTTAAAACATTCGCACACCAACATTCTTCCGTTAATTTTGCATTTAAACTCAAGAAATATACTTTGTTATTCCCAGAGCAAAACAACATTCCTCTCCAAGGGAGGGACAGTGCAGACTGGGGAGAAAAGCAGCTACCCACCGTCATATCCTCAAACTTTCAAAACAAAAGCTCAGATTTGTGAAACAAAAAAAAAGAAATACAAAAATAAATCCACAAAAACTTGAATTATTTTACTGATAATCCATACTTAAAGTAAAAAGAAATTTAAACACATCATGTCCGATCCGGTGGCCATGTACTGCTCGCCTGTGTATCGGCTGGGGACATCTCTGCGCTGCTGATCCGCCTCCGCTTGGGATGGTTTCCTGCTGGCTCCGCTGTGAACGGGACTCTCGCTGCTGTGTCGGATCCGCTTTGGACTGGACTCTCGCGACTGTGTTGGATCCATTGTGGATTGAACTTTCACATTATCATGTTAGACACGCTCGACATCCATTGCTTTCCTCCTCTCCAAGGTTCTCATAGTCATCATTGTCACCGACGTCCCACTGGGTGTGAGTTTTCCTTGCCCTTATGTGGGCCTACCGAGGATGTCGTAGTGGTTTGTGCAGCCCTTTGAGACACTAGTGATTTAGGGCTATATAAGTAAACATTGATTGATTGATTGATTGATGTGATAGATTTTGGTGAAATGTATAACAATAATATGACATAAAAAAGTACAAAAATATGCTGTTTCCTTTTTCTATCGGTTACAAAAGAAAAGATGAAAAGGGCCGCTGGTTATTTTTTAAATGTTTTTCTTTTTTTTTTAAGCGCAGTTGTCGATTGTGTATGACCGGAAGTTGCAATCTTCTGGCGCATGCGCAAACACATCGAAAGCGGAAGGTCCAAGATGGCGGACTAGGCGGCGTAGCTGTCCGGAGAAGTTTCACATTTACGATCTTATAGATTCAAAAATAGCATCAAATACCTCAACTGTTCGCCTTTTCTTAAGCCCAGGAAACGGACTTTGAGTGTGGAGCGACGGCATGTTAGCTGAAGTGAAGATTGAAGACGTGATAGAAGATGGACGACTACTGCTATGCTAAGATGGTGACGTCATGTCAAAGAGAAAGTGAAAGAGAATCAGCGCCACCAACGGAGAACAATCTGAAAAGCCAAGATGAAGGTGAGTGTGTTGCGTTCCCTCATTTGAAAGCTATTTGTCCTCCAAGCCCTAAAAAAACACCAATTAGCTGACTTTGTTGAACAATGTAAACAAAGAACCTCGATCCAAAATGGCGGAAATGTGGGTTAGAAGTTACTGCAGTAGTAAACAGTAGGCAAGCAACGATACTTGCTATAATCCTGCGTTAATTCGCCTTTATTGAGCGTGATTTTGTGTGTGTAAGAATGTGTGTGTTAGTTTAATCTCCCTCACTGGGAGATTAAACACACTAATTTGATCAAAAAAGGCATTTCTACCCATAAATATTTTTGTACTAAAAACTCTGCAGACACTTTTTTTTTAAAATAATTTTTGAATTTGTGGATAAAAACATTTTGTCCTTGAAATAATCATTAAACTTCTTGAATGTGTTGGTACACAATATTTTACAGTACCTCAAGTTCGAACTGCACTTTAATGTACTTTTATTCAATTCAAAACTCCACAATCGATGCACCGCTTGCCTTTTTCCAAGCAATGGTAAAAAGTTCTGACATTTTCAAGTCATTAAAGAATATAAATCATTTATTGTTTGAAAATATTGTTTAGTAAATGTTAACTTGAAATAAAAGTATTCAGTACACAACTTTTAATTTATTTCCTGCTGAATATTTGTGATGACAAGCAAAAAAAGGGAAAAAAGGTTGTTCTTTTAACCCCCACAGAATGTACAGTAAAATACACAAAACTGTGGTCCTAAAACCAGGTACGGACCAAAGCGTGGGTTACCTGTACCGTTACACCTCTAGTAAACACAATTATGGATGTGAACAAAATGACAGTTGTCAGCTGTGAGCATATATTACCTCCATCAAACATGGCGGAAATGTCTGTTACAAGATACTGTGCTAGTAAATAGTAGGGATGCAACTGTACTCGCTGTTATCCTGCACGGGACAATCCGCCGTTATATAATTAAAAAAAATGATATTAATCGAGATTGGGTGGTATTTACTTTGTCATTTTTTTGTTTAGCACTTAGCAATGGTGCTTCTTGCTTTATCTGCTTATCACTCAGCTTCTAAAACTTGTAACTCATCCTCCTTATATTCAGGCTCAAAAATATGAGATTCTGGATCATAATTTTTTCACAAAGTATTCTTTGATGGCACTCATGAAGTCTGCCTTTATTATTAGTAGTTGGTGGTGTTGTTGAAGGAAATAGCGAGCGTTGTGATGAGTCTGTGAAAAGAATGCACCGCCATTTGCTTAATCTTAAAGGGGAACATTATCACAATTTCTGAAGGGTTAAAGGGGATCATTATCACAATTTCAAAAGGGTTAAAAACAATAAAAATCAGTTCCCAGTGGCTTGTTGTATTTTTGGAAGTTTTTTTTCCAAATTTTACCGGTCCCGGAATATCCCTAAAAAAAGCTTTAAAGAGCCTTATTTTCGCTATCTTCGAAACCACTATCCATTTCCCTGTGACGTCACACAGTGCTGCCAATACAAACAACATGGCGGTTACCACAGCAAGATATAGCGACATTAGCTCGGATTCAGACTCGGATTTCAGCGGCTTAAGCGATTCAACAGATTACACATGTATTGAAAGAGATGGTCGGAGTATGGAGGCAGATAGCGAAAACGAAATTGAAGAAGAAATTGAAGCTATTGAGCGAATAGCTATTGACGCTATTCGGCCATAGCGTGGGTGTACCTAATGAAGTGGCCCATAGCATGGCTGCCTTATTAGCATCGCCGGTAAAATGTGCGGACCAAACGATCAGGACTTTCGCATCTTGTGACACTGGAGCAACTTAAATCCGTCGATTGGTAAGTGTTTGTTTCGCATTAAATGTGGGTATCTAGTTTCAAATGTACATACAGCTAGCGTAAATAGCATGTTAGCATAGGTTAGCATAGCATGTTAGCATCGATTAGCTGGCAGTCATGCTGCGACCAAATATGTCTGATTAGCACATAAGTCAACAACATCAACAAAACTCACCTTTGTGATTTCGTTGACTATCGTTGCAAACGCATCTGCAGGTTATCCATACATCTCTGTGCCATGTCTGTCTTAGCATCGCCGGTCAAATGTGGAGACACTCTGGTACATTCAATGGGGGTCTGGCGGCAGATTTCTTGCCAGTGGTGCAACTTGAATCCCTCCCTGTTAGTGTTGTTACACCCTCCGACAACACACCGACGAGGCATGATGTCTCCAAGGTTCCAAAAAATAGTCGAAAAAACGGAAAATAACAGACCTGAGACCCGGTGTTTGTAATGTGAAAATGAAAATGGCGGGTGTGTTACCTCGGTGACGTCACATTCTGACGTCATCGCTAAAAGACCGATAAATAGAAAGGCGTTTGATTTGCCAAATTCACCCATTTAGAGTTCGGAAATCGGTTAAAAAAATACATGGTCCTTTTTCTGCACCATCAAGGTATATATTGATGCTTGCATAGGTCTGCTGATAATGTTCCCCTTTAAAACCAATAAAAATAAGTTCCCAGTGGCTTAATTTATTTTTCGAAGTTTTTCTCAAAATTTTACCCATCACGCAATGTCCCGAAAAACGGCTTCAAAGTGCCTGATTTTCTCCATCGGTAAATCCACCCGTCCATTATCCTGTGACGTCACAGCGTGAAACTACCAGAAACTAACTTGGCGGGTAGCACAGAAAGGTATAGCGATAGTAGCTCGGATTCAGACTGGGATTTCAGCGGCGTAAACGATTCAACAGATTACCCATGTATTGAAACGGATGGTTGGAGTTTGGAGGCAGGTAGCGAAAACGAAATTGAAGAAGAAACTGAAGCTATCGAGCCATTGCGCTTCTAACCGTATACAAGCGAAACCGACGA
Organism: Nerophis ophidion; assembly: GCF_033978795.1. Taxonomy (NCBI): domain Eukaryota; kingdom Metazoa; phylum Chordata; class Actinopteri; order Syngnathiformes; family Syngnathidae; genus Nerophis; species Nerophis ophidion. The sequence continues at coordinate 7,032,829 of NC_084611.1, read as the reverse complement.
AAACGACACGACAGACAGCGACACGGGAGGAAGCGAGGACGAAAAATAAGCCATAGCCATATAACATACAGATAGTGTGTCATGAGATATACATTGAATTAAGAGGACTTAAAGGAAACTAAATGAGCTCAAATATAGCTACAAATGTGGCATAATAATGCACACTACGAAGGTCCTGAGTAGTCCTGGGTTCAGTCCCGGGCTCTGGATCTTTCTGTGTGGAGTTTGCATGTTCTCCCCGTGAATGCGTGGGTTCCCTCCGGGTACTCAGGCTTCCTCCCAATTCCAAAAACATGCACCTGGGGATAGGTTGACTGGCAACACTAAATGGTCCCTAGTGTGTGAATGTGAGTGTGAATGTTGTCTGTCTATCTGTGTTGGCCCTGCGATGAGGTGGCGACTTGTCCAGGGTGTACACCGCTTTCCGCCCGATTGTAGCTGAGCGGCGCCGGGGGAGGGAGCGAGAGAGACACACACACAGTGACAGAGAGAGCAAGCAGGCGGGCGAGCGAGGAAGTGAGGTAGAGTGCATGCGGGTCTAGTCCAAAAGCGGCAAAACATTTCTCTGCTTGCATCATGCAAGTGACGTCAATGTTCGTCCCTCGAGAGCCACATACCACACCGTGATTGGTAGATTCCTTCAGCTCCGCACACAACGCTGTTAAGGGGCATTCATAAAAAACTTGCGGGGCGCGCTAACATTAAACTTTCATATTAAGGTGGGGGCCGCAGAATAACGTCTCGCGGGCTGCATGTTTCAAATCGCTGTTGTAAGGCAACCCTGGCAGAGCGGTGCAGAGCGGCGGCTCCCTGTTTAAAGTCTCACCTTTATTGTTAGTTTAGAAGCCCAAATACCTCCATATTGCACTTCACACACCCTCTTTATTAACCAGTAGAATTGTCCTTTGTTGCCTTTCTTCCTCTCCATGATGTTATTGCTTGTATGCACTTTGTGTGTGCGTTTTGACACACTCAACATCATGCGCCTCGGCTCTGTTCAATTTTTAGTACCAAAATACTTTATTAGTAGCAGTATACTGTACAACACTACTACACACACATACAGTACATTGAAGAAAGTGTGTTTTTGTTGTTTGTGTCTTGCAGACGTCCAGCAGCTGATGGGTAATCCAGAAGAAGTTTCCCCTCAGTCAGGGGGGAGCTCCACTTTGAAGCAGGAGACTCCACAACCACCCTGCATTAAAAAGGAAGAGGAGGAACTCTGCATCACTCAGGAGGGAGAGTGTCTTCTAGGACGAGAGGAAGCTGATTACACCAAGTTGCAACTGACTGTTGTCTCTGTGAAGACTGAAGATGATGAAGAGAAACCACAAGTAGACAACCTCTTAGCTCCACTATCAGATAGTGAGGCTGAAGACGAGGTTGAAGAACCTTTGAGCAGCGATACAGACTGTGAAGGTGATATGAGGACTCACACTGACAACAAACACTCTGAATGCTCCTCAAAGAAGAGAGGTAAAACATGTTTGAGCTGCTCAGTTTGTACTGAAAGTTTTGCTAAAAAGAGACATTTTACTCAACACATGAGAACACACGCAGGAAAAAAAACATTTAACTGTTCAATCTGTGGCAAAAGCTTTTCTAAAAGTAGCCAATTGACTCAACACATGAGAACACACACAGGAGTAAAACCGTTTAAGTGTTCAGTTTGTGGCAAAAGCTTTTCTCAAAATAGCTCTTTGACTCAACACATGAGAACACACACAGGAGAAAAAACATTCATTTGTTCAGTTTGTGACGAGAGCTATTCCCGAAATACCTCTTTGACTCAACATATGAGAACGCACACAGGTGAAAAACCATTCAATTGTTTAGTTTGTGGTAACAGCTTCTCTCAAAATAGCTCCTTGAAGCGACACATGAGAACACACACACGAGAAAAACCCTCTAATTGTTCAGTTTGTGGCGATAGCTTTTCTCAAAAAAGCCATTTAACTCGACACATGAGAACACACACAGGAGAAAAACCATTTAAGTGTTCAGTTTGTGGCAAAAGCTTTTCTCAAAATACCAATTTGACTAAACACATGAGAACACACACAGGTGAAAAAACATTCATTTGTTCAGTTTGTGACGAAAGCTTTTCCCGAAATACTGATTTGACTCAACATCTGAGAACACACACAGGTGAAGAATCATTTAATTGTTCAGTCTGTGGCGATAGCTTTTCTCAAAAAAGCCATGTTACCCGACACATGAGAACACACACAGGAGAAAAACCATTTAAGTGTTCAGGTTGTGGCAAAAGCTTTTCTCAAAATAGCTCTTTGACTCAACACATGAGAATGCACACAGGAGAAAAGCCATTTATTTGTTCAGTTTGTGACGAAAGCTTTTCCCGAAATTCCTATTTGACTCAACATATGAGAACACACACAGGTGAAAAACCATACAAGTGTTCAGTTTGTGGCAAAAACTTTTGTCGAAATATCCATTTGACTGTACATATGAGAACACACACAGGTGAAAAACCATACAAGTGTTCAGTTTGTGGCAAAAGCTTTTCTGTGAAGAGAATATTGACTCGACACATGAGAACACACTGGACTAAGACCATTTAATTGTTTAGTTTGTGGCAAAAGCTTTCCTGTAAACAGCTCTCTGTGTCGACACACAACAACACACGCTGTAGAAAAACATTTTAGTTTTTTCAGTGTGCCGTAAAAAGTTCCCACATAATGCAGACCCAGCAAAAAACATAAGAACACTAAGGGAAAATAAGCAATTAGCTGTTTAGTTTGTGGTATGTTGCTCATATGTGGCGACATCCACCCTACCCAGGACCTCCTCACTGCTTCTTTCACAAATATCTGAGGTATTCATACAAACTTGGATTATTTGAAGTATAATCTTATCCACTCATGTCCCCATGTCTTCTCTGTATCTGAAACCTTCCTAAACAGTAAGATAAATGATGCTTCAAGTGCTTGGTTACTCTTTCAGTTTAGAGACCCGGACTAAAGTGTAAAGTTTGTGCACGCTCAAAAACCTGCGCTACACCCTTTATCACTGCAAATTTGAGACGTGAAAATGTGCACTGCTTCACGGCAGCTGCATAGCTCTCATACGCACACTTCTACAGGCTGTGGATACTTAATGGGGAACATTATCACAATTTCTGAAGGGTTAATTCCAATAATTATCAGTTCCCTGTGGCTTATTTTATTTTTTTTATGTTTTTCCAAAATTTTACCCATCCTGGTATATCCCTAAAAAAATCTTTAAAGTGCCTGATTTTCATTATCTGTGAAGCCATCGTCCATTTTCCTGTGACGTCATCCAGTGATGCCAGTACGGATAGCACAGCAAGATATAGCGACATTAGCTCGGATTCAAGCTCGGATTCAAACTCGGATTTCAGCGGCTTAAGCGATTCAACAGATTACGCATGAATTGAAACGGATGGTTGGAGTATGGAGGCAGATAGCGAAAAGGAAATTGAAGAAGAAATTGAAGCTATTGAGCGAATAGCTATTGACGCTATTCGGCCATGTTTGCCTTAGCATCGCCGGTAAAATGTGCAGACCAACGATCGGAAGATGCGCATCTTGTGAAACTGGCTCAACTTAAATCCGGCGATTGTCAAGTGTTTGTTTGGCATTAAATGTGGATGTAAATATAGTTTCAAATGTACATACAGCTAGCCTAAATAGCATGTTAGCATTGATTAGCTGGCAGTCACGCCGCGACCAAATATGTCTGATTAGCACATAAGTCAACAACATCAACAAAACTCACCTTTGTGATTTAGTTGACTATCGTTGGAAATGCATCTGCAGGTTATCCATACATCTCTGTGCCATGTCTGCTTTAGCATCGCCAGTAAAATGTGAAGACACTCCGGCACATTCAATGGGGGTCTGGCGGCAGATTTCTTTGACTTTATCGTTGAAAATGCATCTGCTTTGAGTGTCGCAGGACATCCACACAATCTTGCCATCTCTGTGGTAGCATAGCTTTTGTCGGTAAAGTGTGCGGAACAAACGACTGACCATTTCGTTGGCTTTCCCCACACCCTCTCATTTTGAACACATTTCGTCCAATTTCTTGCCACTTTCGCATCTTCGGGCCAGTGGTGCAACTTGAATCCCTCCCTGTTAGTGTTGTTACACCCTCCGACAACACACCGACGAGGCATGATGTCTCCAAGGTTCCAAAAAATAGTCGAAAAAAACGGAAATTAACAGATTTGAGAGCCGGTGTTTGTAATGTGTTTGAGAAAATGGCGGCTTTATTACCGAGGTGACGTCATGTTCTGACGTCATCGCTCCCAGAGCGATAAACAGAAAGGCGTTTAATTCGCCAAAATTCACCCATTAAGAGTTCGGTAATCGGTTAAAAAAATATATGGTCTTTTTTCTGCACCATCAAGGTATATATTGACGCTTACATAGGTCTGCTGATAATGTTCCCCTTTAAGTGATGCTGGGTAACTGTTCGCATAAAAAAAATGTCAACTTTTACTCCTCAAACTGATTGATGTGCAAATCAGAGACATATGAACAATCATAGTTGGTGAAAATAAATAAACACAATGCTTAACGATAAGTTCTTATGGTGGTATTTCCTTGGATTAATTCATGCAAGTTTATTTTAACTACATTTTTATTACAAACCCATGTCAATTGAGTGGGGAATATAACTTGGTCACGTTGTTGGGGGGACAATTAATATGTGAGGGAATTAAGGAAGCAGCATGAGACAACAAGTGTTTGATGTGGAAGACGTTAATGGAGTCTCGGATTGAAAATAAACTTTATCTCCTTGGAGTTTATGAAGCCAACGAGGTATGATTACTTCTGATATGTTTGTCAAATCTATGTGTTTTCTTTTTTTGGATGTCAGACTAATTGTAAGTTTTGTTTGCTTATTTTATTACTTCTGACGGCATTATATTTGGCATCGTTGGTAACGTGAAGAAGACGTGGCTGAAATAAATGTCTGTGAGAAAAACGAACAACTTGAGCCTTGATGAAGACCTCGGAGGGAGTAAGTCTGCAGCTCAATAGTTCAAAAACAGTGGTCATTAAAATAGGTACCCCACACCTGATCAACACAAGCCCACAGCTTTGATCTAAATTCTCTGCCTTCTTTTTTTTAATTGCACTGCTTGGCTATCTGTTTTATCCAGTGATGTCATGTTTTTATTTCTATTTTGTCTCTGTTTCTGTTCAATCTAGTGTTTTTCATGGTTTTATTTCAAGATACAAGATTGTTTGTTGTCATATGCACAGTTAAACAGACAGTTTGCCGTATAATGAAAATCTTACTTTGCTAGTCCACCCTTCAACAAGTCAAACGGTACTTAGCTAAAAACGAAAAATGTTATATACAAGGCACAGCGAGGAACATTATATTATTGCATATTCTGATTCACAGTCAACAGTATAAATATGCAGGTGACACCGTGACCCCAAAGGGAATAAGCGGTAGAAAATGGATGGATGGCATTGAGTCACAGCAGCAATTAAAAGTGTCTTTAGTGATCTAAGGTGAAAAGTGTCTACAGTGATGGTTCATGGTTCCGGGGTGAAGCTTTTTCTCTAGTGACTCTAAGCACTTTACATAGTGAAACCCAATATCTAAGTTACACTTAAACCAGTGTGGGTGGCACTGGGAGCAGGTGGGTAAAGTGTCTTGCCCAAGGACACAACGGCAGTGACTAGGATGGCGGAAGTGGGGGTCGAACCTGGAACTCTCAAGTTGCTGGCACAGCCACTCGACCAACCGACCTGTACCCCATGGGTGGCCATGGTAGCTGTGTTTTGGTGAAGTGAAGTGAATTATATTTATATAGCGCTTTTCTCTAGTGACTCAAAGCACTTTACATAGTGAAACCCAATATCTAAGTTACATTTAAACCAGTGTGGGTGGCACTGGGAGCAGGTGGGTAAAGTGTCTTGTTCAAGGACACAACGGCAGTGACTAGGATGGCAGAAGCAGGATTCGAACCTGCAACCCTCAAGTTGTTGGCAGGGCCACTCTACCAACCGAGCTAAACCGAGCTAAATGTTCAGTAACTGTAAATGGAAAGTAACTCTAAGGTAACTAAATGTTCAGTAACTATAAATGGAAAGTAACTTTAAGGTAACTAAATGTTCAGTAACTGCAAATGGAAAGTAACTGCAAGGTAATTGTAAATGGAAAGTAACTATCCATAAGGTAACTGTAAATGGAAAGTAAGTGTATCTAGGAAGTAATTGTAACTGGAAAGCAACTAGCTGGAAAGTAATAGTAACTGCAACATAGCTATAACTGGAAAGTAACTGTAACTGGAAAGTAATTATTACCGGAAAGTAATTATTACCGCAAAATAACTACTTGCAAAATAGATGTAACTGGACAAAAGCTACTTGGATGTTAATGGTAACTGGAAAGTAACTGTAACTGGAAAGTAAATAGCTGGAAAATGACTAACTCTAAGGCAATTGTAACTGAAAAGTAATACTTTAACTGGAAAGTATTTGTAACCGGAAAGTAGCTAACTATAAAGTAACTAATTGGAAAGTAACTGACTGGAAAATAACTAACTTTAAGGCAATTGAAACTGGATAGTCATGGTAACTGTAACTGGATAGTAATGATAACTGTAACTGGAAAGTAATTGTTAACGGAAAATAATGGTAACTGGAAAGTAACTAACTGGTCAAAGGATAAAACTAGAATTTCAATTTTAATTTTCTATTATATATTCAAACTTTTTTTATATATATCTATATACTTTGTAGCGCTTTGAGATTTAAAAAAATGTAAAGTGTGTTCAAAATTCATTATTATTATTATTATTATTTGTGATGAGGTGGCGACCTGTCCAGGGTGTAAGCGCACCTTCCGCCCGAATGGAGATGAGATAGGCTCCAGCTCCCCCCGCTACCCCAAAAGGGACTAGCGGTAGAAAACGGATGGGCGGATATTATTATTATTATTATTATTATCAATACAACATTGTCGATTTTTGTTTAATTTCTATCTCCAAAGTATTTTGATATCAAAAATGTTTTCGCGATAAGGAGCACTTCAGTAATGAGGCAGAAATGTAAGAAAAGATGAAAAGGCCCGCTGCTTATTTTTAAAATGTGTTTTTTTTTTAAAGCGCAGTTGTCGATTGTGTGTGACCGGAAGTTGCACATTTCTGGCGCATGCGTAAACACATCGAAAGCGGAAGTTCCAAGATGGCGGACTAAGCGGCGTGGCTTTCCGGAGAAGTTTCACATTTACGATCTTATAGATTCAAAAATAGCATCAAATACCTCAACTATTCGCCTTTTCTTAAGCCCAGGAAACGGACTTTGAGTGTGGGGCGACGGCGTGTTAGCTGAAGTGAAGATTGAAGACGTGATAGAAGATGGACGACTACTGCTATGCTAAGATGGTGACGTCATGTCAAAGAGAAAGTGAAAGAGAATCAGCGCCACCAACGGAGAACAATCTGAAAAGCGAAGATGAAGGTGAGTGTGTTGCGTTCACTCATTTGAAAGCTATTTGACTTCCAAGCCCTAAAAACAGAAATTATCCGACTTTGTTGAACAATGTAAACAAAGAACCTCGATCCAAAATGGCGGAAATGTCTGTTAGAAGTTACCGCAGTAGTAAACAGTAGGCAAGCAACGATACTTGGTATAATCCTGCGTGAATCCGCCTTTATTGATTGTGATCCTGTGTGTGTGTGTGTGTGTTAGTGAACTACTGTGTTCGTCCTCACTGGGAGATGAAACACCCACTAATTTAATCAGTAAAAGGCATTTTTACATGTAAATATTTTCGTACTAAAAACTCTGCAAACAATCTTTTTTAAATATTTATTTTAGTTTGTGGATAAAAACATGTTCCCCTGAAATAATCATTAAACTTGTTAAATGTGTTGGTACACAATATTTTACAGTACCTCAAGTGAACCTCATTGGCACACATGTTTGTAAGCTAGAAACTGACATTTGGGCTTTATGTTGTTGTTTTTTATTATTTTGTTTTTTAGTGGTTTAGTGTTTTGTTTTTAATGTTTTGTATTGTGTTTTTATGTGTTTAATGGATCTTAAAGGCCTACTGAAATGAGATTTTCTTATTCAAACGGGGATAGCAGGTCCATTCTATGTGTCATACTTCATCATTTCGCGATATTGCCATATTTTTGCTGAAAGGATTTAGTAGAGAACATCCACGATAAAGTTCGCAACTTTCGGTGCTAAAAGAAAAGCCCTGCCTCCACCAGAAGTCGCAGACAATGACGTCACACGTGTGAGGGCTCCTCACATCCTCACATTGTTTTTAATGGGAGCCTCCAACAAAAAGTGCTATTCGGACCGAGAAAACGACAATTTCTCCATTAATTTGAGCGAGGATGAACGATTCGTGTTTGAGGATATTGATAGCGACGGACTAGAAAGAAAAATGATTAAAAAAAAACAAGTAAAAAAAAAAAACGCGATTTCATTGGGACGGAGTCCGATGTTTTTAGACACATTTACTAAGATAATTCTGGGAAATCCCTTATCTTTCTATTGTGTTGCTAGTGTTTTAGTGAGTTTATCTTACCTGATAGTCGGAGGGGTGTCTCCACGGGTGTCTTGACGCCAATGTCTTAGGGGAGTCGCTTTATGGACGGCACAAGCTCAGCTTTTCTCCGGTAAGAAGCGACTTTTTACCACAATTTTTTCACCGAAACCTGCTGGTTGACATTCCGTCGTGATTCATGTTTGCTTGACCGCGCTCTGATCCATAGTAAAGTTTCACCTCCAGGAATTTTAAACAAGGAATCACCGTGTGTTTGTGTGGCTAAAGGCTAAAGCTTCCCAACTCCATCTTTCTACTGTGACTTCTCCAATATTAATTGAACAAATTGCAAAAGATTCAGCAACACAGATGTCCAAAATACTGTGTAATTATGCCGTTAAAGCAGACGACTTTTAGCTGTGTGTGTGTGCAGCGCTCATATTTCCTTAAAACCTGTGACGTCTCGCGTACACGTCATCATTACACAACGTTTTCAAGACGAAACTCCCAGGAAATTTAAAATTGTAATTTAGTAAACTAAAAAGGCCGTATTGGCATGTGTTGCAATGTTAATATTTCATCATTGATATATAAACTATCAGACTGCGTGGTGGGGGCCTTTAAAGGGGAACATTATCACAATTTCAAAAGGGTTAAAAACAATAAAAATCAGTTCCCAGTGGCTTGTTGTATTTTTTGAAGTTTTTTTCAAAATTTTACCGGTCTCGGAATATCCCTAAATAAAGCTTTAAAGTGCCTTATTTTCGCTCTCTGCGAAGACACTGGCCATTTCCCTGTGACGTCACACAGTGCTGCCAATGTAAACAAACAATGGGAATACCACAGCAAGATATAGTGACATTAGCTCGGATTCAAACTCGGATTTCAGCGACTTAAGCGATTCAACAGATTACGCATGTATTGAAACAGATGGTTGGAGTATGAAAGTATTGAAGAAGAAACTGAAGCTATTGAGCGAATAGCTATTGACGCTATTCATAGCCATAGCATGGCCGAATAGCTGCGTTAGCATCGCCGGTAAAATGTGCGGACCAAACGATCAGGACTTTCTCATCTTGTGACACTGGAGCAACTTAAATCCGTCGATTGGTAAGTGTTTTTTTTGCATTAAATGTGGGTGGAAGGAAACGTAATATAGTTGCAAATGCATCTGCAGGTTATCCATACATCTCTGTGCCATGTCTGTCATCGCCGGTCAAATGTGGAGACACTCTGGCACATTCAATGGGGGTCTGGCGGCAGACACTTTGGCATCTTGGGGCCAGTGGTGCAACTTGAATCCCTCCCTGTTAGTGTTGTTACACCCTCCGACAACACACCGACGAGGCATGATGTCTCCAAGGTTCCAACAAATAGTCGAAAAAACGGAAAATAACAGAGCAGAGACCCGGTGTTTGTAATGTGTTGAAAATGCAAATGGTGGGTGTGTTACCTCGGTGACGTCACATTCTGACATCATCTCTTCTAGCGTGATAAACAGAAAGGCGTTTAATTTGCCAAAATTCACCCATTTGGAGTTCGGAAATCGGTTAAAAAAATATATGGTCTTTTTTCTGCACCATCAAGGTATATATTGACGCTTACATAGGTCTGCTGATAATGTTCCCCTTTAACTACAGTTCCCAGTAGTGTGGCGTTAGTCTCGCTCCTGGGAACCCGTACTGATTCCTGTAGCTTAGCTCTTTTTCGACCCATGTAGTGACGTAGCGTCCATCAAACGCTACAAAGAGAGAAAATAGACTACTAATCAAGGGCTTTCGGAAAAAATATTTCTATAATCATTTTAATTTATTGTTACTATGATTGTTATTTTACGTATTATTTATTTGTTACTAATGTATATCTGGTTGTTCTTTTAAATTACACTTAAAATTGAGTATCGGTGGTACTGTTTTTAAGTTTTCAAATCAATAAACAATGGTGTTATTTATCGTGATTCCAAAATCACACAAAATAATTGTGATTATTATGTTTTGCCATAATTGTCCAGCCCCAGGCGAGGTATTGGCAAGGACTTCGCGATAAACTTTGTATCACAGTACTTGAGTCACGATACAATAGTCTATTGTAATATTGTGACATGGAGTTTTACTGCCATTTTTACAATGTTTCTGAAAAATGTAAATTTAAAGAACTTAAATGAAATGTGGTAAATACGTACACTAGATACCAGTTATAATTTATTGGATGAATTGTGTCAAAAATAAAGTAAATTAAATGATAATTATGTTTCTTCCATTTAAAAGTTCTCTACTTCTTGACTACAGATAGATATTATATTTTTTAATCTAACAAATCTGTATTTTAGTATTGTCGAAGCAGATGTTTTCTACTTTCTGTGATTCTAGCTGAACTTTTCTGAGTCAAAGCCAAGTCATGTAAACATTGATCCATCATTCTGGCAAGGCACTAAATGAATGGCCATGAAACACTACACACCAGGGTGGTCCCCATACCAGTCATTTAGTACCGGTACTAAATGTATAGATACTTTTCCAGATAAAGGGAACTCGGAAAAATGGCTTTATTCTAAACAGAAAATCTTACACTACATTAAACACTCACAGTCACAGAAGAATTTGACAAGGTTAAAATATAAATTAAAATGTATTAAACACATTGGACTTTTCTTCTTGCACTCTTAAGAACAATCTACAATTTTCCATATTACATATAATCTGCTATAATTAAGGATTAGAATAGTATATGAATTAAGTTTTACTGACATATTAAATGATTCTTGATTTATAGTTGCCACTCCTGGTCTGTGCTTTAAGAAAAATACACTTATTAACTAAGTACTAAAATTGAAACTGTGGATAAATGTACACAGATAAGCCATGTAGCAGGTAAAACACATTTATTAAATACAAAACACAAATTGTAGGAATTTGTTACAAAATGTAGTCATTTGACTTGCATTAGTTGACTGCTAATTGGTCAGTTTTAACTGTGCTAATATTTGTCATCAAGTTCTACGTATCTACATGTGCACAGCAGGGGAGCTGGTTAACTTCTGAGAGTAGTATGTGTGTTTGTGACAATGTCAACCTGTTGTCTGAGTGACGTCAGTGAGTGAGCGGGCGAGTGAAGAGAGAGCAGCAGGACAGGTGTAACAACTACATTATACCTGTCACTATTTAAACTCCTTGTGCAGATCTGAATGCTTATTATTTAAATGTTGACCTAAGTCTGAAGCAAAGGTGCTAATACTAATCACCACATTTGGTGAGGTGTGTTTTAAAGCAGCTGTTGTGAGAGTAGCATATGTGTGTATGCACCTTTAAAGGGGAACATTATCAGCAGACCTATGTAAGCGTCAATATATACCTTGATGGTGCAGAAAAAAGACCATGTATTTTTTTAACCGATTTCCAAACTCTAAATGGGTGAATTTTGGCAAATTAAACGCCTTTCTGTTTATCGCTCTTTTAGCGATGACGTCAGAACGTGACGTCATCGAGGTAACACACCCACCATATTCATTTTCAACACATTACAAACACCGGGTCTCAGCTCCGTTATTTTCTGTTTTTTCGACTATTTTTTGGAACCTTGGAGACATCATGCCTCGTCGGTGTGTTGTCGGAGGGTGTAACAACACTAACAGGGAGGGATTCAAGTTGCACCACTGGCAAGAAATCTGCCGCCAGACCCCCATTGAATGTACCAGAGTGTCTGCACATTTTACCGGCGATGCTAAGACAGACATGGCACAGAGATGTATGGATAACCTGCAGATGCATTTGCAACCATTAAGTCAACGAAATCACAAAGGTGAGTTTTGTTGATGTTGTTGACTTATGTGCTAATCAGACATATTTGGTCACGGCATGACTGCCAGCTAATCAATGCTAACATGCTACGCTAATCGATGCTAACATGCTATTTACGCTAGCTGTATGTACATTTGAAACTAGATACCCACATTTAATGCGAAACAAACACTTACCAATCGACAGATTTAAGTTGCTCCAGTGTCACAAAATGCGGAAGTCCTGATCGTTTGGTCCGCACATTTTACCAACGATGCTAATAAGGCAGCCATGCTATGGGCCACTTCATTAGGTACACCCACGCTATGGCCAAATAGCGTCAATAGTTATTCGCTCAATAGCTTCAATTTCTTCTTCAATTTCGTTTTCGCTATCTGCCTCCATACTCCAACCATCAGTTTCAATACATGCATAATCTGTTGAATCGCTTAAACCATCGAAATCCGAGTCTGAATCCGAGCTAATGTCGCTATATCTTGCTGTGGTAACCGCCATGTTGTTTGTATTGGCAGCACTGTATGACGTCACAGGGAAATGGATAGTGGTTTCAAAGATAGCGAAAATAAGGCACTTTAAAGCTTTATTTAGGGATATTCCGGGACCGGTAAAATTTTGAAAAAAATGTCAAAAAAATACAGCAAGCCGCTGGGAACTGATTTTTATTGTTTTTAACCATTTGAAATTGTGATAATGTTCCCCTTTAAGACTGGCAGTGTGTGGGGTGAGTGACTTCAGTAAGTAAGGAGATGTAGTGGTAGCATGTGCAGGAGTGTTAATAGCATGGTGGATGTCCGCTTGTGCCCTGTGGAAATAATAAATAAAGTGAGCAAGTTGTAACTAATCGACGGCCTCGTCCTTCCGACCAAAGAGCGGAGCTTTATGGACCCAGTGTTACCCCCGACAAAACATGGGCCCTGGAGAGAACGTCTCCCCTGCGCTCCTCGACCACGGTCTGGGAGCCCACAAACAGGAAAGGTGTAAAGCAGGGGTCTCAAACTCAATTTAAATGGGGGCCACTGGATGCAAGGTCTAGGTGAGGCTGGGCCGCAAAAAATATTTAAAAAATATATTTTTAAATGTCTTTTTTTATTTTCAACAATGAATCAAATCAATATATAAATGAACAAAATGAGAATTAAGTCATGTGAGGCGATGCAAATTAAACAATAATAATTTAAAAATAATAACGGTTTGAATTGGTCCAGGTTATCGGGGACTTTTATTACTGACGGACAGGTGTCGTGGTGTGACTGCAGCCAGGCACGTAACAAAACCCTCGTCTCCATGGCAATGTTTCTGTCGCTTTCACTCATCTGCCGCTTTTCTACTATCACAGGGGTAGGCAACCCAGAACGTTGAAAGAGCCATTTTGGACCCAAATAACAAAAACTGTCTCCGTCTGGAGTCAATGGGAGGGGGTGGAGTTTACAGTTATGGTAGCACAATTAGCCCCGAACTGGCTAACATATCAAACTAACGTGATACACGTCCGATTCGCCCAGCGACTCTCTGTCCGAGTATCAGCGCTGGGGTTCAGTACACCACAGTTTTGTATTGTCGCTCGGTCCTTTGACGGAGTGCTTCGGAAGCTATCAAAACCCTGGTCTCCCCGGCCTGGACTGTTTACAGCGGTGCCGGGGGAGGGAGCGAGAGAGACACACACACAGTTACAGAGAGAACGAGTAGGCGGGCGAGCGAGGGAGGGAGGAAGGAAGGAAGGAAGGAAAAGCGTGTGCGGCAAAACATTTCTCTGCTTGCATCATGCAAGTGACGTCAATGTTCGTCCCTCGAGAGCCACATACCACACCCTGATTGGTAGATTCCTTCAGCTCCGCACACAACGCTGTCAAGCACCATTCATATAAAACTTGCAGGCCGCAACTAACATTAAACTTTCATATTAAGGTGGGGTCGCAGAATAACGTCTCGCGGGCCGCGTGTTTGAAACCGCTGTTGTAAGGCAACCCTGGCAGAGCGGCGGCTCCCTGTTTAAAGTCTCACCTTTATTGTTAGTTTAGAAGCCCAAATACCTCCATATTGCACTTCACACACCCTCTTTATTAACCAGTAGAATTGTCCTTTGTTGCCTTTCTTCCTCTCCACGATGTTATTGCTTGTATGCACTTTGTGTGTGCGTTTTGACACACTCAACATCATGCGCCTCGGCTCTGTTCAATTGATTAGTACCGCCATACTTTATTAGTAGCAGTATACTGTACAACCCTACTACACACACATACAGTACATAGAAGAAACTGTGTTTTTGTTGTTTGTGTCTTGCAGACGTCCAGCAGCTGATGGGTCATCCAGAAGAAGTTTCCCCTCAGTCAGGGGGGAGCTCCACTTTGAAGCAGGAGACTCCACAACCACCCTGCATTAAAAAGGAAGAGGAGGAACTCTGCATCACTCAGGAGGGAGAGTGTCTTCTAGGACGAGAGGAAGCTGATTACACCAAGTTTCCACTGACTATTGTCTCTGTGAAGACTGAAGATGATGAAGAGAAACCACAAGTAGACAACCTCTTAGCTCCACTATCAGATAGTGAGGCTGTAGACAAGGTAGAAGTACCTTTGAGCAGCGATACAGACTGTGAAGGTGATATGAGGACTCACACTGACAACAAACACTCTAAACGCTCTTCAAAGAGAGGTAAAACATGTTTGAGCTGCTCAGTTTGTACTGAAAGTTTTACTAAAAAGAGACTTTTGACTCAACACATGAGAGCACACACTGGTGAAAAGCCTTTTAATTGTTCCATATGTGGAAAAATCTTTTCTAAAAGTAGCCAATTGACTCGACACATGAGAACACACATAGGTGAAAAACCATATAAGTGTTCAGTTTGTGGCAAAAACTTTTCTGATAAGAGCCATTTGACTCGACACATGAGAACACACACAGGTGAAAAACCATATAAGTGTTCAGTTTGTGGCAGTAGCTTTTCTGAAAAGAGCCATTCGACTCGACACATGAGAACACACACAGGTGAAAAAACGTGTATTTGTTCAGTGTGTGGCAAAATCTTTTCTCGAAATGCCTCTTTGACCGAACACATGCGAACGCACACAGGTGAAAAACCATTTAATTGTTCAGTTTGTGGCAAAAGCTTTTCTGTGAAGAGCCATTTGACTGGACACATGAGAACACACACAGGTGAAAAAACATGCAAGTGTTCAGTTTGTGGCAAAAGCTTTTCTGATAAGAGCCATTTGACTCGACACATGAGAACACACACAGGTGAAAAAACTTGTAATTGTTCAGTTTGTGGCAAAATCTTCAATCGAAATGCCTCTCTGACTGAACACATGAGGACACACACAGGTGAAAAACCATATAAGTGTTCAATTTGTGGCAAAATATTTTCTGTTAAGAGCCATTTGACAGGACACATGAGAACACACACAGGTGAAAAACCATATAAGTGTTCATTCTGTGACAAAAGCTTTCCTGATAAGAGCCGTTTGACTCGACACATGAGAACACACACAGGTGAAAAACCATTTAGTTGTTCAGTGTGCTGTAAAAGGTTCCACATTAAAGCAGACACAGTAAAACACATGAGAACACACAAGGGAAAATAAGCAATTAGCTGTTTAGTTTGTGGTATGTTGCTCATATGTGGCGACATCCACCCTACCCAGGACCTCCTCACTGCTTCTTTCACAAATATCTGAGGTATTCATACAAACTTGGATTATTTGGTGCATAATCTTATCCACTCATGACATCATGTCTTCTGTGTATCTGAAACCTTCCTGAACAGTAAGATAGATGATGCTTCAAGTGCTTGGTTACTCCTTCTTCAGTCCAGGGACCTGGGGCCTCATGTGTCAAGTTTGTGCACAAGGTCAAAAACCTGCACTACACCAATTTTCACGGCAAAGTTGAGATGTGTCAAAACTGAGAAAATGTTTTTGTATTTTAAAAGGATGGACTCTTATAATGGTGAAAATGTATACTGGGGCAGTGTGACTTTCACACTTTCACAAGACTTACTTTGGCAAACAACTTGCCGTTTGCTTGAACCCACTAGTGTTGTCCTGAAGTCAGATGTTACTATTATTTACATAATTAATTGATGATATGTTTGTATTAGTGACTGCAATGCTTTAATTTGGAGCTAAAGTAGTTTTTATCGAATGTATGCTATAATTGGTAAACAGTGATGTCACTTCTGCTAAATTTCTTCCTGATGGTTGACTTACGGTATTTGTTCGAAAGCAAGTCGCACATGTTGCGGTCGTCAGCAGTATTTTCTGTTGCCATCCTACACAAAGCAGCGAAGAATCAATGCCGTATGTTGTCTTCAACAAGTTAACAACACGTCAGACACGTTAGGAAAGTGTAATCGTGCCGATACGTTGAAGAGAATTGTCGAATTAGATACAATGTGTACAAGTCATTCGGGCAGACATGAGTCTCCCTCTGCTGGACATTTTGAAACATTACAGTCACATTTTGTACGTCATTGTAGACAAATATATACGGAGGTAATAAGTGTGTGTTTCTCTTTGTTCAGTTTGTGTATGAAAAAGAAATATCAAAAGTAAAAGGTCAATCTTACTACGACGTTCTCTTCATTGACTCCGGTTTGGCTCACGACAACACTAAACAAATAAAAGAATACAACAATTTTGAATACAACAAATGTTTTTTCGCGACAAGGAGCAATTTAATAATGAGCCAGAAATGGAAGAAAAGACGAAAAGGGTCGCTAGTTATTTAAAAGGTATTTTATTTAAAGGGGAACATTATCAGCAGACCTATGTAAGCGTCAATATATACCTTGATGGTGCAGAAAAAAGACCATCTATTTTTTTAACCGATTTCCGAACTCTAAATGGGTGAATTTTGGCAAATTAAACGCCTTTCTGTTTATCGGTCTTTTAGCGATGACATCAGAACGTGACGTCACCGAGGTAACACACCCGCCATTTTCATTTTCAACACATTACAAACACCGGGTCTCAGCTCTGTTATTTTCCGTTTTTTCGACTATTTTTTGGAACCTTGGAGACATCATGCCTCGTCGGTGTGTTGTCGGAGGGTGTAACAACACTAACAGGGAGGGATTCAAGTTGCACCACCGGCAAGAAATCTGCCGCCAGACCCCCATTGAATGTGCCAGAGTGTCTTCACATTTGACCGGCGATGCTAAGACAGACATGGCACAGAGATGTATGGATAACCTGCAGATGCATTTGCAACGATTAAGTCAACGAGATCACAAAGGTGAGTTTTGTTGATGTTGTTGACTCATGTGCTAATCAGACATTTGGTCACGGCATGACTGCCAGCTAATCGATGCTAACATGCTATGCTAATTAATGCTAACATGCTATTTACGCTAGCTGTATGTACATTTGAAACTAGATACCCACATTTAATGCGAAACAAACACTTACCAATCGACGGATTTAAGTTGCTCCAGTGTCACAAGATGCGAAAGTCCTGATCGTTTGGTCCGCACATTTTACCGGCGATGCTAATAAGGCAGCCATGCTATGGGCCACTTAATTAGGTACACCCACGCTATGGCCGAATAGCGTCAATAGTTATTCGCTCAATAGCTTCAATTTCTTCTTCAATTTTGTTTTCGCTATCTGCCTCCATACTCCGACCATCTGTTTCAATACATGCGTAATCTGTTGAATCGCTTAAGCCGCTGAGATCGGAGTCTGAATCCGAGCTAATGTCGCTATATCTTGCTGTGCTATTCGCCATTGTTTGTTTACATTGGCAGCACTGTATGACGTCACAGGGAAATGGCCAGTGGTTTCGAAGATAGCGAAAATAAGGCACTTTAAAGCTTTATTTAGGGATATTCCGGGACCAGTAAAATTTTGAAAAAAAATTCAAAAAATACAACAATCCACTGGGAAGTGATTTTTATTGCTTTTAACCCTTTTGAAATTGTGATAATGTTCCCCTCTAAAGTGTAGTTGTCGATCTGAAGTTGCAAACCTCTGGCGCATGCGCAAACATCGAACAGTGATAAAATCTAAAAGTCCAAGATGGCAAACTAAGGGACGTGGCTTTCCAGAGAAGTTTCACATTTACGATCTTATAGATTCAAAAATATCATCAAATACCTCAACTGTTCGCCTTTTCTTAAGCCCAGGAAACGGACTTTGAGTGTGGAGCGACGGCGTGTTACCTGAAGTGAAGATTGAAGACGTGATAGAAGAAGGGCGACTACTGCTATGCTAAGATGGCGACGTCATGTCAAAGAGAAAGTGAAAGAGAATCAGCGCCACCAACGGAGAACAATCTGAAAAGCAAAGATGAAGGTGAGTGTGTTGCGTTCCCTCATTTGAAAGCTATTTGTCTTCCAAGCCCTGAAAATAGAAATTAGCCGACTTTGTTGAACAATGTAAACAAAGAACCTCGATCCAAAATGGCGGAAATGTCTGTTAGAAGTTACCGCAGTAGTAAAAAGTAAGCAAGCAACGATACTTGGTATAATCCTGCGTGAATCCGCCTTTATTGACCGTGATCCTGTGTTTTAATAGTTTTCAATCAGACTATTTGTTTGTGTCTGCAAAACACCCTTTTTCACCGCTAAGGTGAGATGTATGAAGTTGACGTGAAAATGTGCAGTGTCTAACGGCAGCTTCATAGCTGTTACACGCACACTTCTACAGGCCTTCGATACTGTGGAAAACACACATAAGTGATGCTGGGTAACTGTTCCCATAAAAAAGTGACAACTTTTACTCCTCAGACTGATTGATGTGCAAATCAGAGACATATGAACAATTAACCCCCAACACCCACAACCCAACCCCCACCTCCCTTGACATTCGGGCATAACAGCTTCAATCCGGAAACTGCTGTTCTAATTGTGTCCACTGGATGTCACAATAACAATTCTGTTAGGCAAGCAAATAGTTTATATAAGCATTCATTTCATACCGGGGCGAGCAAGTAGACCAAGCAAGAGGTACACGGTAAAGCGGGGCTGTGACTCCTCCCCTTCCACCCAATGTAAAAGAGGAGTGAAATAATCAATCCCCTCTTTGGACCAGTTGATCTGCCGTTTCTTTTCTTTTCCACCTCTGTCCCCCTCTCCCTTGTGGAGTGGGGGCGGGAGGGGACACAGGTCCGGTGGCCATGGATGAAGTACTGGCTGTCCAGAGTCGGGACCCAGGATGGGTGTATCAGCTGGGGACATCCCTGCGCTGCAAATCCGCCTCCGCTTGGGATGGTTTCCTGTTGGCTCCACTATGGACGG
This sequence comes from Nerophis ophidion, assembly GCF_033978795.1. Taxonomy (NCBI): domain Eukaryota; kingdom Metazoa; phylum Chordata; class Actinopteri; order Syngnathiformes; family Syngnathidae; genus Nerophis; species Nerophis ophidion. The sequence continues at coordinate 7,013,287 of NC_084611.1, read as the reverse complement.
GACTCTCGCTACTATATTAGATCCACTTTGGACTGGACTCTCACGGTTATGTTAAATCCTCTATGGGTTGGACTTTCACATTATCATGTTAGACCCGCTCGACATCCATTGCTTTCGGTCCCCTGGTCCTCTCCAAGGTTTCTCATAGTCGTCATTGTCACTGTCACTGACGTCCCACTTGGTGTGAGTCTTTCCTTAATGACCGAGGATGTCGTTGTGGTTTGTGCAGCCCTTTGAGACACTTGTGATTTAGGGCTATAAACATTGATTGATTGATTGATTGATGAGGGCTTTCTGCTGGTGAGTGATTAGCACTACAGTTAGAGCCACCTATCGCCAGGTAGAAATGAGCAGTTTCACCAACATTTTGATGTGAAACCATATTACTAACTGTCTGCTGTTTTACAGGATTCATGGAAGTTTATTGTCATAGCAGCACACGATACACATGAGATGGCACACAATTTAGTAGCAGGTGAACAATAGGATTGGTCCTGGTGGAGATCTACACTCTGAGTACTTTTTTCTTTACTCAGAGTCATGATTTGAATAAAACAATCTTTGTCAACACAGTTCAATTATTGTCTGTCGAGACAATTTACGTACAGGAATTCCGTCATTCACTTAATTGAGCAAAACATGGGTAAAACATGAGTAAAAAAACTTTTATCTACAAAAAATTGTAATTTTCTGCCATAAAACAACAAAGTCCGTTGAAAAGTATTTCTGTGTTTCTTGCAGTATTTAAAATGTATGATTTTTTTTCTTCAGTGTATGCTCTTTTTCTGGTTTGAACAACAGCCATTGATTGATTGATTTTTTTGATTGATTGATACTTTTATTAGTAGATTGCACAGTTCAGTACATATTCCGTACAATTGACCACTAAATGGTAACACCCCAATAAGTTTTTCAACTTGTTTAAGTCGGGGTCCACCTTCATCAATTCATGGTACAAATATATACTATCAACATAATACAGTCATCACACAGGTTAATCATCATAGTATATACATTTACATTATTTACATTATTTACAATCCGGGGGGTGGGATGAGGAGCTTTGGTTGATATCAGTACTTCAGTCATCAACAATTGCATCAACAGAGAAATGTGGACATTGAAACAGTGTAGGTGTGACTTAGTAGGATATGTACAGCCAGCAGAGAACATCGAAAAAGTCTGTGCACGTACTTGTATGTATAAACATTTTTTTAATTTTCAAACAGTAGTTGTCGATTTTTTGATGTTAGATACAAGATTAAAATGCTTTTATTTTGAAAAATAACTGCTGTGGTGTAGGAAACGGAAGTTGTTGGCTTCCAGCGCATGCGCAAATGTACGCAAAGCGAAGCAATAAGAGGAAGACCGTAGGCTGTGGTTTTCCAGAGTCTTCGAATTCACGATCTTAATGTCACATATCAACACATTTCTCAATTTGCATTTTCCAAAGCCGCGGAACGTGCATTGAGTTTGGAGCGATATCTGAAGTGAAGATTGAAGACGTGATAGAAGATGGACGACTACTGCTATGCTAAGATGGCGACGTCATGTCAAAGAGAAAGTGAAAGAGAATCAGAAACTTCCAGCAAATCACCAACGGAGATAAAGACCAAAGATGAAGGTGAGTGAGTTGAAGTTTCCTCATTTGAAAATAATTTAAATCCCTTAAAAAAAGAGACCTTTGCCGACTTTTCAACAATGTAAAGAAAGAGCCGCCATGATTGTTAGCTTGAAGAAGGCAGTGGAGTTCACATCAGAGGAGATGGAAGTACGCAAAAGTCCAAATTTAGGAACTAAAATAAAAACAACAACTCTGTTAAGTAAGGAGAGCATTTTGTCAGATTTAACAAAGCCTCTGCACAGTTTGTGGTGTCGTCAAAGAACAGAAAAGAATGGAAGTCTTGAGCAACGACTCGTTAGCAGCGTGTTTTGCAGACTAGCCTACAGTTGTTTGGTCGCTCTCTGGATTGTTTAAGTCACAACGGAAGAGTTCCTCTTGCCACTGTTGTAAGCACAATACCAATGGCGCGCATTTTGCAATTTTAATGTCAAATCAAATCAATTGTTTATTGGATTCATCACTATCAATCAATCAATCAATGTTTACTTATATAGCCCTAAATCACTAGTGTCTCAAAGGGCTGCACAAACCACCACGACATCCTCGGTAGGCCCACATAAGGGCAAGGAAAAACTCACACCCAGTGGGACGTCGGTGACAATGATGACTATGAGAACCTTGGAGAGGAGGAAAGCAATGGATGTCGAGCGGGTCTAACATGATACTGTGAAAGTTCAATCCATAATGGATCCAACACAGTCGCGAGAGTCCAGTCCAAAGCGGATCCAACACAGTCGCGAGAGTCCAGTCCAAAGCGGATCCAACGCAGCAGCGTATACAGTGTACGTCCACGACTAAACTACTGACTAAACTACTACCAAGTGTGGATTCAGGCCGGGTGGCCTATTTTAAGTTCCAGGTAACCCTACATTATTATATTTTATAAATAGTAACCCTACATTATTATATTTTATAAATAGTAAACCAGGGCTTCACGGTGGCAGAGGGGTTAGTGCGTCTGCCTCACAATACGAAGGTCCTGCAGTCCTGGGTTCAAATCCAGGCTCGGGATCTTTCTGTGTGGAGTTTGCATGTTCTCCCCGTGAATGCGTGGGTTCCCTCCGGGTACTCCGGCTTCCTCCCACTTCCAAAGACATGCACCTGGGGATAGGCCCCTCCCACCTCCAAAGACATGCACCTGGGGATAGGCCCCTCCCACCTCCAAAGACATGCACCTGGGGATAGGCCCCTCCCACCTCCAAAGACATGCACCTGGGGATAGGTTGATTGGCAACACTAAATGGTCCCTAGTGTGTGAATGTTGTCTGTCTATCTGTGTTGGCCCTGCGATGAGGTGGCGACTTGTCCAGGGTGTACCCCGCCTTTTGCCCGATTGTAGCTGAGATAGGCGCCAGCGCCCCCTGCGACCCCAACAGGGAATAAGCGGTAGAAAATGGATGGATGGAAATAGTAAACCAAGTTGTGGTAGTAGTTTAGTCAGTAGTCTGTCACGTGCGGGTCGCATTTTAATGCGGGATCGTTCCTCCAACGCAAACATAGACACTCCGGACAACAACTAAAAGGTAAGAATGATTTAATAACAAAACACTGGTACAAAAACAGACGAAAAGAAACGTGTGGCGAAAGCACAGAAGCTAATGCTAACACTAGCACAGGATCAGGTAACAAGAAATCTAGTAATTACCAAGGAAACAGTTGCATACCGCAAACAAGGGACCAAGACCGACTGACGGGACAAGGCAGGCTTAAATAAGGAAGTAATTAACAAAAACAGGTGTGCGTCTGGAACCCTCAGCAGGTGAAATTAATATGTTACCATGGTGACCAAACTGACTCACAAAAGGTACACAAACAACAAAGGGAGTCCAAACTAACAGAAAATAACTAAACTAAACATGATCCAGACTACGGATCATGACAGTCTAGTCGTAGATGTACACTGTAAAGTGATAACTCCAATCAACATTTGATTTGATTTGACATTAAATTTGCGCACCATTGGTATTGTGCTTACAATACCACTAATAAAATATTTAGCTCGCATTTTACTAAGCTGAATTATTCATCGGGTCCAAGGATGGATTTTTGAATCATCATCATCCTGCTAGTGAAAGATTAAAAGGATGTTGTTGAGCCAGGATCTGATTTTGAGCATTTTTTAATCGTATTCTTGTAGAAATCAAAGACACTCACACACTGTCCACTTAAGTGAAGTGAATTATATTTATATAGCGCTTTTCTCTAGTGACTCAAAGCGCTTTACATAGTGAAAACCCAATATCTAAGTTACATTTAAAGCAGTGTGGGTGGCACTGGGAGCAGGTGGGTAAAGTGTCTTGCCCAAGGACACAACGTCAGTGACTAGGATGGCAGAAGCGGGAATCGAACCTGCAACCCTCAAGTTGCTGGCACGGCCACTCTACCAACCGAGCTATACCTTAAGTGGTGTAAACTTTACTGAACCAACTGCGCATGCGCCAAACATCCATACACAACTACGGATGCTCATCCTCTACATCTCCCCTTCTCCAATATACAACAAAGTAGGGCTGGGCGATACGGCCTTTTCTTAATATCCCGATATTTTTTAAGCTATATCACGATACACCATTTATATCTCCATATTTGGCCCTAGCCTTGAATGAACACTTGATGCATATAATGACAGCAGTATGATGATTCTATGTGTCTACATTCAAACATTCTTCTTCATACTGCATTAATATATGCTACTTTTAAACTTTCATGCAGAGAGGGAAACCACAACTAAAAGTGTATTTATGAAACAGTTATTGGCCCATTGGCACAAACATTCATGTCATTTCCAAAACAAAAGTGCAAGATTGTCAGAGACATTTTAAAATGAGCTGTGAGTGCACTTTTGTGCATGATGTCACTAAGATGACATACCGAAACAAAGCTAAATTAAAGTGCACATTCTGTGCAGAACGCCTACAATAGTTAAAAACAAAAAAAGTGCACCTTTGTGCATGATGTCACACAAGATATTTCAATAAGTGTCACATAAAAATGAGCTGCACATTAAATAATGTATGTCCTACGGTGTTGATCTGGAAATGGTTGCTTCGGCATTTTGTGGGTGTGGCACCGAGCAGAGATGTTGACATGCGGAGTTTCAAGCCCTCTTCATTCTCTTGCGGGTGACTTTTCAAATGAGCAGTGGTGCTACTTTTGATAGCAGTGGTGCTACTTTTGATAGAAACGCTTCTGTCACATAAATGTTCAACATATTCCCGCATGAAGCCAGACGATGGACCCCGTGCTGATTTTCTTGGGAATTAATTCTTCCTCCATTAGTTACCAGGTTCCTCACCTTCTCACCCTCGTATTACCACCCGCACCACTCCGCTAGCATCACAGCTAATGTTACAATGTCGATACCTCTCTGCTCCGCGGGAGCGTATGACGTTGCTCACGTGACAGTATGTGACGTGTGTAAGAAGGTGCGCTTGTTTTAAGTCTCTGTGAGAAGGAGAGACAAGAAAGAGGGAGAAACGCATGCCGTGTAATGCCCGCAGCCAAAAGCAACTGCGTGAGAACGTATACTCCAATATCACCATTTACAAACCCCGTTTCCATATGAGTTGGGAAATTGTGTTAGATGTAAATATAAACAAAATACAATGATTTGCAAATCATTATCAACCCATATTCAATTGAATGCACTACAAAGACAACATATTTGATGTTCAATCTCATAAACTTTGTATTTTTTTTTGCAAATAATAATTAACTTAGAATTTCATGGCTGCAACACGTGCCAAAGTTGTTGGGAAAGGGCATGTTCACCACTGTGTTGCATCACCTTTTCTTTTAACAACACTCAATAGTTGTTTGGGAACTGAGGAAACTAATTGTTGAAGCTTTGAAAGTAGAATTCTTTCCCATTCTTGTTTTATGTAGAGTTTCAGTCGTTCAACAGTCCGGGGTCTCCACTGTCCTATTTTACGCTTCATAATGCGTCACACATTTTCCATGGGAGACAGGTCTGGACTGCAGGCGGGCCAGGAAAGTACACGCACTCTTTTTTTACGAAGCCACGCTGTTGTAACACTTGTCTTGCTGAAATAAGCAGGGGCGTCCATGAAAAAGACGGCACTTAGATGGCAGCATATGTTGTTCCAAAACCTGGATGTACCTTTCAGCATTAATGGTGCCTTCAAAGATGTGTAAGTTACCCATGCCTTGGGCACTAATGCACCCCCATACCATCACTTAGTCTGGCTTTTGAACTTTGCGTCGATAACAGTCTGGATGGTTTGCTTCCCCTTTGGTCCGGATGACACCATGTCGAATATTTCCAAAAACAATTTGAAATGTGGACTTGTCAGACCACAGAACACTTTTCCACTTTGCATCATTCTACCTTAGATGACCTCCGGCCCAGAGATGCCGGCGGCGTTTCTGGATGTTGTTGATAAATGGCTGTCACTTTGCATAGTAGAGCTTTAACTTGCACTTACAGATGTAGCAACGAACTGTATTTAGTGACAGTGGTTTGCTGAAGTGTTCCTGAGCCCATGTGGTGATATCCTTTAGAGATTGATGTGGGTTTTTGATACAGTGCCGTCTGAGGGATCGAAGGTCACGGTCATTCAATGTTGGTTTCCGGCCATGCCGCTTACGTGGAGTGATTTCTCCAGATTGTCTGAACCTTTTGATGATATTAAGGACCGTGGATGTTGAAATCCCTAAATTTCTTGCAATGGCACTTTGAGAAAGGTTGTTCTTAAACTGTTTGACTATTCGCTCACGCAGTTGTGGACAAAGGGGTGTACCTCGCCCCATCCTTTCTTGTGAAAGACTGAGCATTTTTTGGGAAGCTGTTTTTTTTACCCAATCATGGCACCCACCTGTTCCCAATTAGCCTGCACACCTGTGGGATGTTCCAAATAAGTGTTTGATGAGCATTCCTCAACTTTATCATTATTTATTGCCACCTTTCCCAACTTCTTTGTCACGTGTTGCTGGCATCAAATTCTAAAGTTAATTATTATTTGCAAAACAAAAAAATGTTTATCAGTTTGAACATCAAATATGTTGTCTTTGTAGCATATTCAACTGAATATGGCTTGAAAATGATTTGCAAATCATTGTATTCTGTTTATATTTACATCTAACACAATTTCGCCCAGCCCTACAACAAGGAATGAACAATCATTGCAATGTATTAGTAAATAAGCATCACCATGTATAATGAATCAACCTAACACCATATAAAAGCTTTATGTATGAGAATTGCATAACAAATTCCTAACCATCCCCCCAAAAAAACAACAGTGTTGCAAACTTACAATCAAACAGTAAGTACATTTTAGGCTTCAACATTAAACCAGGTGTGTTTTGTTATGTCCTGTCCTTTCACGAGACACGGTCTTTAAAGGGGAACATTATCAGCAGACCTATGTAAGCGTCAATATATACCTTGATGGTGCAGAAAAAAGACCATCTTTTTTTTTAACCGATTTCCGAACTCTAAATGGGTGAATTTTGGCGAATTAAACGCCTTTCTGTTTATCGCGCTGGAGGCGATGACGTCAGAATGTGACATCGCCGAGGTAACACACCCGCCATTTTCATTTTCAACACATTACAAACACCGGGTCACAGCTCTGTTATTTTCCGTTTTTTTGACTATTTTTTGGAACCTTGGAGACATCATGCCTGGTGGGTGTGTTGTCGGAGGGTGTAACAACACTAACAGGGAGGGATTCAAGTTGCACCACTGGCCCCAAGATGCCAAAGTGTCTGCCGCCAGACCCCCATTGAATGTGCCAGAGTGTCTCCACATTTGACCGGCGATGCTAAGACAGACATGGCACAGAGATGTATGGATAACCTGCAGATGCATTTGTAACTATATTACGTTTCCTTCCACCCACATTTAATGCGAAAAAAACACATATCAATCGACGGATTTAAGTTGCTCCAGTGTCACAAGATGCGAAAGTCCTGATCGTTTGGTCCGCACATTTTACCGGCGATGCTAACGCAGCTATTCGGCCATGCTATGGCTATGAGTAGCGTCAATAGCTATTCGCTCAATGGCTTCAGTTTCTTCTTCAATACTTTCATACTCCAACCATCTGTTTCAATACATGTGTAATCTGTTAAATCGCTTAAGTCGCTGAAATTGGAGTTTGAATCCGAGCTAATGTCACTATATCTTGCTGTGGTATTCCCATTGTTTGTTTACATTGGCAGCACTGTGTGACGTCACAGGGAAATGGCCAGTGTCTTCGCAGAGAGACGAAAATAAGGCACTTTAAAGCTTTATTTAGGGATATTCCGAGACCGGTAAAATTTTGAAAAAAACTTCAATAAATACAACAAGCCACTGGGAACTGATTTTTATTGTTTTTAACCCTTTTGAAATTGTGATAATGTTCCCCTTTAAGCTTTACTTGCCGTCTTGGAGCATCTCTTGCTCTACTACTAACTATGCCGTCACGTATTTACTCCTCCCGAAGTGCTCCAAAGTTAGTGTTCAGGCAGTTTACGTACTGCTGTTCTAAAGCTATCTGCTGACTCAGCGGGCTCCTGTTTCCGTACATTAAACCGCGCACGCTCAAATTTGACATTGTGTCTCCCGACGAAATAACCACCAAAACTTTTGGCATAGTTCTGTGGAGAAGCATCCAAAATGTCCTGCTCATCCTCTCCCATGAAGCAAATCAGCCTGTTGACCTGGAAAGCGTCCCTTTTCTTGTCCAGTCCTGACGCCACTCCATACCTCTCGGATCTTTTGCTCCATCTCGACCATTTCTTCCCGTCCCCGCAGTCAAACTTTTCTGGCGGGAAAAACCAAACAAAAAATATTGCTAAAATCATTTTAATTTATTCCTACTATGTTTTTTATTTTACGTGTTATTCATTTGTTACTAATGTATATCAGGTTGTTTTTTTTAGATTATATTTAAAATTGAGTTTTAGTGGTACTGTTCCAAAATCACTCAAAAATAATTGTGATTGTTATTTTTTGCCCGTTGACGCTTGTCCAGCACAAGGGATGGACAATTATGGTAACGGGCTTTCTGCCTCGCTGCTCCCAGTCTGTGGAACGCTCTCCCTGACCACCTGAGGGCACCTCAGACTGTGGATGCTTTTAAAAAAGGCTTAAAAACCCTTCTTTTAAAAAAAGCCTTTCTATAGATATATGCATACTAGTTGTAGCTCTTAGACTGTTGTAGTTTTTTATATTATATTTGATTTATTTTTATTATATTATTATTATTATTATTATTTATTTAATGTTTTAATTTTTTTATTTTTTTTAATACACTGTAGCACTTTGAGATTGTTTGCTCAATGTGAAGTGCTTTTTAGAAGTAAAATCTATTATTGGCAACTATGTATCACAGTACTTAAATCACAATACAATATTGTGACATGGAGTTTTACTGCGATTCTTACAAAGTCAAAGAAAAATGTAAAAAATGAACACCTTAATATAAAATATGTACACTAGAAGCCAGTAATAATTTATTGGCCAAGTTGTGTCGAAAACAAAGTAATTCCAATGATCATTACAGTTGTACAGACAGCACATTTCTTGCATTTAAGTTCTAAAAAAAACTCTACTTCTTAACTGTAGACTTCTTTGAGATAAATATGATTTTTTATTTTGTTTTGTGATGTATTTCAATATTGACTTTTCCCTCACTGTTAGTTTGTAATATCCTAATGTCCATGGAAGCAGATGTTTTCTACTTTCTGTGATTCTAGCTGAGCTTTTCTGAATCTATGAGAAGTCATGTAAACATTGATCCATCATTCTGGCAAGGCACTAAATGAATGGCCATGAAACACTACATGCACATACAGTACATAGAATAAAGTGTGTTTTTGTTTGTTTGTGTCTTGCAGACGTCCAGCAGCTGATGGGTAATCCAGAAGAAGTTTCCCCTCAGTCAGGGGGGAGCTCCACTTTGAAGCAGGAGACTCCACAACCACCCTGCATTAAAAAGGAAGAGGAGGAACTCTGCATCACTCAGGAGGGAGAGTGTCTTCTAGGACGAGAGGAAGCTGATTACACCAAGTTTCCACTGACTGTTGTCTCTGTGAAGACTGAAGATGATGAAGAGAAACCACAAGTAGACAACCTCTTAGCTCCACTATCAGATAGTGAGGCTGAAGACGAGGTTGAAGAACCTTTGAGCAGCGATACAGACTGTGAAGGTGATATGAGGACTCACACTGACAACAAACACTCTGAATGCTCTTCAAAGAAGAGAGGTAAAACATGTTTGAGCTGCTCAGTTTGTGCTAAAAGCTTTTCTGTTAAGAGGTATTTGACTCAACACATAAAAACACACACAGGTGAAAAACCATTTAATTGTTCAGTTTGTGGTAAACGCTTTCCTCAAAATTGCCGTTTGACTCAACACATGAGAACACACACTGGTGATAAACCATTTAACTGTTCAATTTGTGGTAAAAACTATTCTTTAAAGAGCCGTTTGACTCGACACATGAGAACACACACAGGTGAAAAAACTTGTAATTGTTCAGTTTGTGGCAAAATCTTTTATCGAAATACCTCTTTGACTGAACACATGAGAACACACACAGGTGAAAAACCATATAAGTGTGCAGTTTGTGGCAAAAGCTTTTCTGTTAAGAGCCATTTGACTCGACACATGAGTACACACGCTGGAAAAAAAACATTTAGTTGTTCAGTGTGCTGTAAAAGGTTCGCACATAATGCAGCCGCAGTAAAACACATTAGAACACACATGGAAAATAATCAATTAGCTGTTTAGTTTGTGGTATGTTGCTCATATGTGGCGACATCCACCCTACCCAGGACCTCCTCACTGCTTCTTTCACAAATATCTGAGGTATTCATACAAACTTGGATTATTTGGAGCATAATCTTATCCACTCATGTCCCCATGTCTTCTCTGTATCTGAAACCTTCCTGAACAGTAAGATAGATGATGCTTCAAGTGCTTGGTTACTCCTTCTTCAGTCCAGGGACCTGGGGCCTCATGTGTCAAGTTTGTGCACACTCAAAAACCTGCACTACACCCTTTTTCACGGCCAAGTTGAGATGTATAAAAACTGACGTTGACGCATAAGTGATGCTGGGTAACTGTTTGCATAACAAAGTGCCAACTTTTACTCCTCAGACTGATTGATGTGCAAATCCGGTCCATGAGATGAGTTATTAAACTGTAAAGTTCAGCTGCATTTTCAAATGAAATAAACTGCTGTTATGATCTTGTCCACTGGATGTCGCAATAGCAATTCTGTTAGGCAAGCAAATAGCATAGCAAGTATACCAAGCAAGAGGTACACAGAAAAGCGGGGCTGTGACTCCTCCCCCTCCAGCCAACGTAAAAGAGGAGTAAAATAATCAATCAGTAACCCCACTTCAAATGCAGCATGAGACACTGCACACTGATATAGTTCTGTGAAAATGATTGTCTTCTGTGCAAATGTAAAGAAAGTGAACAGTGTGTGATTTACTGCAATACTGTCACTCTTTCTACTTTTTATTTGTGCTTTGTTGAAATTGTTCACACATTGCACTGCTTTTATTTTTCTGTCAATACACATTATGTCTAGAAGACAGGAAGTAACTCAACACTCTTGAATAGTTTCTACCTCAGTGTGTATGGTTTGTTGAGTTAGCACAGGATTAATATGTGGAAATGACAAATGAGGTAGTTGATCCAAAGAATACATTTTAATTCAAGCTTTTTTTTTGTTTTTTGTTCAATCCTAGATGGGCTGTGACTTAAATTGTATTTGCTTTGTAGAAACAATGAGATTAAGTAGTTCATTGTGTTCTTCAAGGTGTTTTTGAAAATGCACCAATTTGTTCCTCTAAATTTTGAAGTGTTTTGTCGAGAGGATTATTTGTGATATGTACATTTTCAGATTGCGCTTGTTCTATTTTAGGTCAAAGTAAAATAAAGAAATTAATATGAAGTTGTCGTAGTCATATTTTTAAGTGATCATGCCATGATTTTACCCGTCCCGCCCGCGTGGAAATAGATTTTCCTCCATGCGGCCCCTGAGCTAAAATGAGTTTGACAGCCCTGCTGTAATCTGACTCATGTGAGCAGGTTACTGTATAAACACATTTTGTTATAAGTTATAAAAATGTGTTCAGTTCTCAGAGACACATCAATGTCAGGCTGACAATCGCTCTTCCGCTTTCTCCAAACACGAGAACAAAGCAGCTCCTACTGACTTGTGATTGGTCAGACCGTGCCGATCTTAATCACATGGCTAATTGCAATATAATAAATTGCAACACAATTGAATATCTTATATGCTCAGACAGTAATGTGTTTATATAAGTTTAGATTGTGTTATGATGTTTGTAATGGGGAAAGACGTTAATGTGTCTTGTTTTCATGTTTGCATTTAAGATAGTTGACATTTGTTAACTGGTGATTAGTGATGTTAAGTGCCTAAGATGGTAATTATTGATTAGCAGTGCGATGAGGGCTTTCTGCTGGTGAGTGATTAGCACTACAGTTAGAGCCACCTATCGCCAGGTAGAAATGAGCAGTTTCACCAACATTTTGATGTGAAACCATATTACTAACTGTCTGCTGTTTTACAGGATTCATGGAAGTTTATTGTCATAGCAGCACACGATACACATGAGATGGCACACAATTAAGTATTTTAGAACAATTGCAAAAAGACCAGGGCTCAGCAAATCTGCAAAGACTCCTCCCACCCCCACCAAGGACTGTTTTCACTGCTGTACTCTAGAAAGAGGTTCCACAGCCTCCGTAGCAGAACCTCCAGGTTCTGTTACAGCTTCTTCCCTCACGTCGGAAGACTCTTGAACGCATCATAATAATTCGCTCAATTTCCCCCAAAATGGATTAACTGGCTGGAGTATAAAAAGACGATATAACATACATCCATAAACCTGGATGCATATGCAAAAGTACAATGTTTATCCGTACAGTAATCTATGTGAGGATGCGTTGACATGAACACGGCAAGAGGTAAGATATAATAACATGTATTCTAAATAACAAAAAGGAGCTCTGAACAGAAACACTGGAGCTAATACAAAGGCAAACCAAAACGCTAGTATGAGAACTAGGAAACACAAAAATAGGAAATTAAACTGGCATGTGGGCACACAAAAAAAGAATAAATAAAACATTTAGCATGAGAGCTAATAACAATGTGCGTAGCGTGAGAGCTAGCGAGAATAGAAATGATTGCGTGAAAGCAAACGATCAAAAACCGGCCGTACAGTTGCATGAGAGCAAACTATGAACCCAGACCGAATGGACAGAAAAGGCTGGCTTAAATAGGAGGGTGATAATTAGTAGCAGGTGCGTGGGGAGAGACTAGCAGGTGGACTGATGAGTAACCATGGTGACAAAGCAAACAGGAAATAAGGAGTCAGATGGAGAAATATACAAAATGGAAAAATAAATAATGTGTAGATCCGAGCAGCGGCTCGCAACAATCTATTTATTTATATCTGCACCTTTTTGGTTCTTTTATCCAGCACTACCATGAGCTAATGCAACAAAATGTTGTTTTTATTAAATTTGAAAGACAATAAAAGAAAGTGCCCTGCGATGAGGTGGAGACTTGTCCAGGGTGCACCTCGCCTTCCGCCCAAATGCAGCTGAGATAGGCTCCAGCACCCCCAACGGGACTAGCGGTGGAACATGGATGGATGGATAGAATAAAAGGAAGTTTTAAGTCGGCGTGGCGCAGTGGGAGAGTGGCTGTGCGCAACCCGAGGGTCCCTGGTTCAATCCCCACCTAATACCAACCTCGTCACGTCCGTTGTGTCCTGAGCAAGACACTTCACCCTTGCTCCTGATGGGTGCTGGTTAGGGCCTTGCATGGCAGCTCCCTCCATCAGTGTGTGAATGTGTGTGTGAATGTGGAAGTAGTGTCAAAGCGCTTTGAGTACCTTGAAGGTAGAAAAGCGACATACAAGTACAACCCATTTACCATATTCGGATTGGTCCTGGGGGAGATCTACACTCTTAGTGATTGTCTTGTTTATTCAGAGTCATGACTTGACTTTCTGAAGGCTTTGAGCTAAAACAACTCAGTAGGTTGAAAACTTTCTGTTTCTTGTAGTATTCAAACAATCAATCAATCAATCAATGTTTATTTATATAGCCCCAAATCACAAATGTCTCAAAGGACTGTACAAATCATTACGACTACAACATCCTCGGAAGAACCCACAAAAGGGCAAGGAAAACTCACACCCAGTGGGCAGGGAGAATTCACACGCAGTGGGACGCCAGTGACAATGCTGACTATGAGAAACCTTGGAGAGGACATCAGATGTGGGCAACCCCCCCGCCCCCCCTCTAGGGGACCGAAAGCAATGGATGTCGAGCGGGTCCAACATGATACTGTGAAAGTTCAATCCATAGTGGCTCCAACACAGCCACGAGAGTTCAGTTCAAAGTGGATCCAAGACAGCAGCGAGAGTCCCGTCCACAGGAAACCATCCCAAGTGGAGGCGGATCAGCAGCGTAGAGATGTCCCCAACCGATACACAGGCGAGCGGTCCATCCTGGGTCCCGACGAGCGGTCCATCCTTGGTCTCAACTCTGGACAGCCAGTACTTCATCCATGGTCATGGGACCGGACCCCCTCCACAAGGGAGGGGGGGACATAGGAGAAAAAAGAAAAGAAGCGGCAGATCAACTGGTCTAAAAAGGGAGTCTATTTAAAGGCTAGAGTATACAGATGAGTTTTAAGGTGAGACTTAAATGCTTCTACTGAGGTGGCATCTGGAACTGTTACCGGGAGGGCATTCCAGAGTACTGGAGCCCGAACGGAAAACGCTCTATAGCCCGCAGACTTTTTTTGGGCTTTGGGAATCACTAATAAGCCGGAGTCTTTTGAAGGCAGATTTCTTGCCGGGACATATGGTACAATACAATCGGCAAGATAGGATGGAGCTAGACCGTGTAGTATTTTATACGTAAGTAGTAAAACCTTAAAGTCACATCTTAAGTGCACAGGAAGCCAGTGCAGGTGAGCCAGTACAGGCATTTAAAATGTATGATGTTTTTCTTCAATGTATGCCCTTTTTCTGGTTTGAACAACAGCCATCAAAAAAGTCTATGCACGTGCTTCTGTGTGTGTGTGTGTGTGTGTGTGTGTGTGTGTGTGTGTGTGTGTGTGTGTGTGTGTGTGTGTGTGTGTGTATATATATAATTTTAATTTCAAAGAGTAGGTGTAGATTGTTTAATGTTAGATACTTTTGCCAATCATTGGTTTAAAACAAGATTAAAATGCCTTTATTTTGAAGAACCACTGCTGTGGAATAGGAAACGGAAAGGACTGACTTCTAGCGCATGCGCAAATGTACTCGAAGCGAAGCTAAAAGACGAGGACTGCATGCTATGCTTGTTCAGAGATCCTTCGAATTCGGGATCTTAAAGTCATATGATTCACAGCAAATATAGCAACACACATATCTTTATTTGCATTTTACAAAGCTAGGAAACGTGCATTGAGTTTGGAGTGTTAGCTGAAGTGAAGATTGAAGACGTGATAGAAGATGGACGACTACTGCTATGCTAAGATGGTGACGTCATGTCAAAGAGAACATTCCAGCAAAACACTAACGGAGATAAAGACCAACGATGAAGGTGAGTGAGTTGATGTTTTGTCGTTTAAAAACTATTTCAAGCCCTTTAAAATGAGACCTTTGCCGACTATTCAACAATGTAAAGAAAGAGGCGCCATGATTGTTAGCTTGAAGAAGAAAGTGGAGTTCACATCAAAGGAGATGAAAGAATGCAAAAGTCAAATTTAGCAACTAAAATCCAAACAGCAACTCTGTTTTTTGTATTCATCATGTCGTGGTTTTGAGGTAGAGTATTTTGTCACATTTTACCAAAGTCTCTGTACAGTTTGTGGTGTCAAGTAACAGAAAAGAATGGACGTGTTGAAGTCTTGAGCAACGACTCGTTAGCAGCGTGTTTTGAAGACTAGTTTACAGTTGTTGGGTCGCTCTCTGGATTGTTTAATCAAAACAGACGAGTTCATCATTCATGAATTTTATTTCTTTGTCCGTTGTAGATAAAGGGAACTTCAAAAATGTCAATACTGGCTTTATTGGTAGTCTTACACTACATTAAACACTCACAGTCAAAGAACCATTTTACAAGGTTAAAATATACATTAAAAGGCATTTAACACATTGGACTTCTCTTGTTGCACCCAAAGAAAAATGTACAATTTTCCATATTACATATAGTTTGCTATAATCAAGGATTATATTAGAATAGAACATAACGTTTTACTGACGTATTCCATTATTCGTTATTTATAGTTGCCACTCCTGGTCTGTGCTTTAAGAAAGATACAATTATTAATAAATTACTAAAAACAAAACTATGGATAAATGTACACAGATAAGCCATGTAGCAGGTAAAACACATTTATTAAAGACAAAACACAAATTGTAGGAATTTGTTACAAAATGTAGTCATTTCACGTGACTGCTAATTGGTCAGTTTTAACTGTGCTAATATTTGGCATCAAGTTCTACATATCTACATGTGCACAGCAGGGGAGCTGGTTAACTTCTGAGAGTAGTATGTGTGTTTGTGACAATGTCAACCTGTTGTCTGAGTGACGTCAGTGAGTGAGCGGGCGAGTAAAGAGAGAGCAGCAGGACAGGTGTAACAACTACATTATACCTGTCACTATTTAAACTACTTGTGCAGATCTGAATGCTTATTATTTAAATGTTGACCTAAGTCTGAAGCAAAGGTGCTAATACTAATCACCACATTTGGGAAGGTGTGTTTTAAAGCAGCTGTTGTGAGAGTAGCGAATGTGTGTGTGTGTGTGTGCACCTTTAAGAGTGGCAGTGTGTGGAGTGAGTGACTTCAGTAAGTAAGGGGAGGTAGTGGTAGCATGTGCAGGAGTGTTAATAGCATGGTGGATGTCCGCTTGTGCCCTGTGGAAATAATAAATAAAGTGAGCAAGTTGTAACTAATCAACGGCTTCATCCTTCCGACCAAAGAGCGGAGTTTTATGGACCCAGTGTTACCCCCGACAAAACATGGGCCCTGGAGGGAAGGTCTCCCCTGCGCTCCTCGACCACGGTCTGGGAGCCCACAAACAGGAAAGGTGTAAAGCAACCCTTGCAGAGCGGCGGCTCCCTGTTTAAAGTGTCACCTTTATTGTTAGTTTAGAAGCCCAAATACCTCCATATTGCACTTCACACACCCTCTTTATTAACCAGTAGAATTGTCCTTTGTTGCCTTTCTTCCTCTCCACGATGTTATTGCTTGTATGCACTTTGTGTGTGCGTTTTGACACACTCAACATCATGCGCCTCGGCTCTGTAGTCACCGCCACACAGCAGTATTCAGATGAAAGTACGGTGCCGGAACTTCTCAAAAGTGCTAATAGTATCGATTTCAATTGATTACAACCGCAATACTTTATTAGTAGCAGTATACTGTACAACCCTACTACACACACATACAGTACATAGAAGAACGTGTGGTTTTTTTTGTGTTTGTCTTGCAGACGTCCAGCAGCTGATGGGTAATCCAGAAGACGTTTCCCCTCAGTCAGGGGGGAGCTCCACTTTGAAGCAGGAGACTCCACAACCACCCTGCATTAAAAAGGAAGAGGAGGAACTCTGCATCACTCAGGAGGGAGAGTGTCTTCTAGGACGAGAGGAAGCTGATTACACCAAGTTTCCACTGAGTATTCTCTCTGTGAAGACTGAAGATGATGAAGAGAAACCACAACCAGACAACGTCTTGACGCTACTATCAGATAGTGAGGCTGAAGACGAGGTTGAAGAACCTTTGAGCAGCGATACAGACTGTGAAGGTGATATGAGGACTCACACTGACAACAAACACTCTGAATGCTCTTCAAAGAAGAGAGGTAAAACATGTTTTAGCTGCTCAGTTTGTGCTGATTTTTTTACTAAAAAGAATCATTTGACGCAACACATGAGAACACACACAGTAGAAACATTATTTAAGTGTTCAGTTTGTGAAAAAAGATTTTCTCAAAATAGCCGTTTGACTCGTCACATGAGAACACACACAGGAGAAAAACCATTCAATTGTTCAATTTGTAGCGAAAGCTTTTCTCAAAATAGCCATTTGACTCGACACATGAGAACCCACACAGGTGAAAAACCATTTAATTGTTCAGTTTGTGGAGAAAATTTTTCTCAAAATAGCCATTTGACTCAACACATGAGAACACACACAGGTGAAAAACCGTTTTGTTGTTCATTTTGCGGAAAAAGCTTTTCTCAACATAGCTCTTTGACCCAACACATGAGAACACACACAGGCGAAAATACATTTAATTGTTCAGTTTGTGGCAAAAGCTTTATTATTAAGAGGTATATGACTGAACACATGAGAACACACACAGGTGAAAAACCATTCATTTGTTCAGTTTGTGGGAAAAGATTTTCTGTGAGGAGCACTTTGACCGAACACATGAGAACACACACAGGTGAAAAACCATTTTGTTGTTCAGTTTGTGGCAAATACTTTTATAAAAATACCTCTTTGACTGAACACATGAGAACACACACAGGTGAAAAACCATTTAATTGTTCAGTTTGTGGCAAAGGCTTTTCTGTTAAGAGGAATTTGACTCAACACATGAGAACACACACAGGTGAAAAACCATTTAATTGTTCAGTTTGTGGCAATAGTTTTCCTCAATTCAGCTCTTTGTGTCGACACATGAGAACACACACTGGAGAAAAAAACATTTAGTTGTTTATTGTGCTGTAAAAGGTTCCCACATAATGCAGACGCAGTAAAACACATGAGAACACACAAGGGAAAATAAGCAATTAGCTGTTTAGTTTGTGGTATGTTGCTCATATGTGGCGACATCCACCCTACCCAGGACCTCCTCACTGCTTCTTTCACAAATATCTGAGGTATTCATACAAACTTGGATTATTTAGAGCATAATCTTATCCACTCATGACCCCATGTCTTCTCTGTATCTGAAACCTTCCTGAACAGTAAGATAGATGATGCTTCAAGTACTTGGTTACTCCTTCTTCAGTCCAGGGACCTGATAATCATGTGTGATATATACTTTTCGGAATGTGCTTGTCCTATTTTAGTCAAATTAAAATAAAGAAAATTATCTGAAGTTGTTGTAGTCGTATTTTTAAAGGGGAACATTATCAGCAGACCTATGTAAGCGTCAATATATACCTTGATGGTGCAGAAAAAAGACCATATGTTTTTTTAACCGATTTCCGAACCCTAGAAGGGTGAATTTGGCGATTGAAACGTCTTTCAATTGTTCGCTGTCGGAGCGATGACCTTTCACCCGTGACGTCACAACAGGAAGCAATCCGCCATTTTCTCAAACACATTACACACACCAAGTCAAATCAGCTCTGTTACTTTCCGTTTTTTCGACTGTTTTCCGTACCTTGGAGACATCATGCCTCGTCGGTGTGTTGTCGGAGGGTGTAACAACACCAACAGGGACATATTCAAGTTGACTTACGTGGAGTGTGCTAATCAGACATATCAATGGTCACGGCATGCTAATCGATGCTAACATGTTATTTAGGCTAGTTACATCATTATGCCTCATTTGTAGCTATATTTGCATCCAGCCTTTCCCTCCACCCACATTTAATGCCAAACAAACATATACCAATCGACGGATTTAAGTTGCACCAGTGGTCAAAAGATGCAAAAGTCCCTCGTTTGTTCTTCACACTTTACCGATGATAGCGATGCTACGACAGAGAAGGCACAGAGATGTGTGGATATCCTGCGACACTCAAAGCAGATGCATTTAACGATAAAGTCAACGAAATCACAAAGGTGAGTTTTGTTGATGTTATTGACTTATGTGCTAATCAGACATATTTGGTCACGGCATGACTGCAAGCTAATCGATGCTAACATGCTATTTAGGCTAGCTGTATGTACATATTGCATCATTATGCCTCATTTGTAGCTATATTTGCATCCAGCCTTTCCCTCCACCCACATTTAATGCCAAACAAACACATACCAATCGACGGATTCAAGTTGCACCAGTGGTCAAAAGATGCAAAAGTCCCTCGTTTGTTCTTCACACTTTACCGATGATAGCGATGCTACGACAGAGAAGGCACAGAGATGTGTGGATGTCCTGCGACACTCAAAGCAGATGCATTTAACGATAAAGTCAACGAAATCACAAAGGTGAGTTTTGTTGATGTTATTGACTTATGTGCTAATCAGACATATTTGGTCACGGCATGACTGCAAGCTAATCGATGCTAACATGCTATTTAGGCTAGCTGTATGTACATATTGCATCATTATGCCTCATTTGTAGCTATATTTGCATCCAGCCTTTCCCTCCACTCACATGTAATGCCAAACCAACACACACCAATCGACGGATTCAAGTTGCACCAGTGGTCAAAAGAGGCAATCGTTGGTTAGAAGGCGATCGCCGAATTCGTCCTCGTTGCCGCTGTCTGTCGTGATATGGCTCAATAGCTTCAGTTTCTTTTTCAATTGCGTTTTCCGCTATCTGCCTCCACTCTCCAACCATCCGTTTCAATACATGCGTAATTTGTTGGATCGCTTAAGCCGCTGAAATCCGAGTCAGAATCCGAGCTAATGTCGCTGTATCTTTCTGCTCTATCTGCCATGTTTGTTTGTATTGGCATCACAGGAAAATGGATGGGTGGATATAACGATGGTGAAAATCAGGCACTTTAAAGCCGTTTTTAGGGATATTGCGTGATGGGTAAAATTAAAAAAGAAACTTCGAAAAATAAAAAAAGCCTTTGGGAACTGATTTTTATTGGTTTGAACCCTTCAGAAATTGTGATAATGTTTCCCTTCTAAGTGATCATGGCATGATTTGACCCGTCCCGCCCACGTGGAAATAGATTTTCCTCCATGCGGCCCCTGAGCTAAAATGAGTTTGACAGCCCTGCTGTAATCTGACTCATGTGAGCAGGTTACTGTATAAACACATTTTGTTATAAGTTATAAAAATGTGTTCAGTTGTCAGAGACACATCAATGTCAGTGTAGCTGCTGACAGAAGCAACATGTATATTTGATATATGATGTCATACTTGGTGAGAATAAATACATATAATGCATAAAGATAAGTTCAGTTATAAGTTTGGGGCGGTATAGCTCGGTTGGTAGAGTGGCCGTGCCAGCAACTTGAGGGTTGCAGGTTCGAATCCTGCTTCTGCCATCCTAGTCACTGCCGTTGTGTCCTTGAGCAAGACACTTTACCCACCTGCTCCCAGTGCCACCCACACTGCTTTAAATGTAACTTAGATATTGGGTTTCACTATGTAAAGCGCTTTGAGTCACTAGAGAAAATCGCTATATAAATATAATTCACTTCACAATAAGTTCATATAAAAAAAGGTATTTCCTTGGGCTAATTCATGCAGGTTTATCAATCAATCAATTAATCAATCAATGTTTACTTATATAGCCCTAAATCACTAGTGTCTCAAAGGGCTGCACAAACCACTACGACATCCTCGGTAGGCCCACATAAGGGCAAGGAAAACTCACACCCAGTGGGACGTCGGTGACAATGATGACTATGAGAACCTTGGAGAGGAGGAAAGCAATGGATGTGGAGCGGGTCTAACATGATACTGTGAAAGTTCAATCCATAATGGATCCAACACAGTCGCGAGAGTCCAGTCCAAAGCGGATCCAACACAGCAGCGAGAGTCCCGTTCACAGCGGAGCCAGCAGGAAACCATCCCAAGCGTAGGCGGATCAGCAGCGCAGAGATGTCCCCAGCCGATACACAGGCGAGCAGTACATGGCCACCGGATCGGACCGGACCCCCTCCACAAGGGAGAGTGGGACATAAGAGAAAAAGAAAAGAAACGGCAGATCAACTGGTCGAAAAAGGGAGTCTATTTAAAGGCCAGAGTATACAAATGAGTTTTAAGGTGAGACTTAAATGCTTCTACTGAGGTGGCATCTCGAACTGTTACCGGGAGGGCATTCCAGAGTACTGGAGCCCGAAATGAAAAAGCTCTATAGCCCGCAGACTTTTTTTGGGCTTTGGGAATCACTAATAAGCCGGAGTCCTTTGAACGCAGATTTCTTGCCGGGACATATGTCAGTAATGCAGCCACAAACTTTCTTATCTTAGGCACACATCAAGTTTAAAATAGAATCAAAGAATCAGGACGCACTTTGTCCTGTATGTTTATTAAGTAAGTGGCCAACAGAGACCATTATTTAGTTTTCATGTTGGTGTCAAAGAAAAAGGTCAATGGTGACGTCACAGGCCAGTTTTGACCCAGCAGTTTGGCTCCAGTCGCCAACACGCACCGAGCAGGCATCTTGTCAGTGCAGCAGATAACTAAAGTCAGTGTACAAAAGTGAAAGTAGAAGTCTTCTGCTGTCTATGGTTGCAATAAGAGCAATATTTATGTTTGTTTCCTCACCGAGTGCAGTTGGTCCGAGGTCGAGTACAAGTCATCCTTCAATGAGGATATTACTGATAAAAGTCAAGATTATAATGTTGAACATGTATACTGGGGTAGTGTGACTTTCACACTTTCACAAGACTTACTTTGTCAAACAACTTGTACAATCTACAAACAGTAGATGACTTAGAACACACTAACATTTGATGTATTAACTCTGGACTATTGAAACTACAGCAGCTAGTGAAGCTACAGACATTGTGTGTCATGTTTAAGGCTAGAAGTAAAACATTACCAGCAAATTTACAAAACAAATGTTTGTCATCACTTCTGAGAATACAGAGCATCGAAGAAAAGGTCATTTCAAACAACAATATTCAAGGACAACTTTAAAACAAATGTGTACATCAGTGGTGGGGGTAAAATTGTGGAATTCTCTTTACAACGAGATAAAAAACTGTAAAAATATATAAAGATAGAACCATAAGATCATATGGACAGCCATAAGTGTTTACATTTTGTTTTTTATTTCTTATTTTACTTATTTTTTGTCTGGTTTTGTATTTGCTCCGTATCATTCCGTGAGGTGTATATTATATTATTACTATTATTTTCTTGGTTTGGTTTATAGTGAAGTGAATTATATTTATATAGCGCTTTTCTCAAGTGACTCAAAGCGCTTTACATAGTGAAACCCAATATCTAAGTGACATTTAAACCAGTGTGGGTGGCACTGGGAGCAGGTGGGTAAAGTGTCTTGCCCAAGGACACAACGGCAGTGACTAGGATGGCGAAAGCGGGAATCGAACCTGCAACCCTCAAGTTGCTGGCACGGCCGCTCTACCAACCGTGTTGTGTTTTTTCTTTTTGATTGTTTCATTACATTTGGATATATGTGTCGGCTTAAATGATATTCATGAAGGACGGCGTGGCGCAGTGGGAGAGTGGCCGTGCGCAACCCAAAGGGACCCTGGTTCAAATCCCACCTAGTACCAACCTCGTCATGTCCGTTGTGTCCTGAGCAAGACACTTCACCCTTGCTCCTGATGGGTGCTGGTTGGCGCCTTGCATGGCAGCTCCCTCCATCAGTGTGTGAATGTGTGTGTAAATGTGGAATTAGTGTCAAAGCGCTTTGAGTACCTTGTAGGTAGAAAAGTGCTATACAAGTACAACCCATTTATTTATTTATTTATCATTTAAGTAAGATAATGTATTTTGTCAAAGGGGGCAGGAAATTATAAGATTTACTTCATCCTGCTCCTTCTCAGGAATTGTGTGAATTTAAATGGTATAATAGTGATATAATTATTTATCGTTCTAAATGCACATCAATGAATGAGATAAATAAAAATGAAATTAAATGAAAAAAACAACTTGCCGTTTGCTTGAACTCACTTAAAGACAGAATACAACATTGTCCATTTTTGTTGGATTTTTGATATCAAACATGTTTTCGCGATAAGGAGCACTTCAATCATGAGCCAGAAATGTAAGAAAAGTTATGTAAAAGGTATTTTATTTTTTAAATTGCAGTTGTCGACCGGAACTGGCAAAGGTCTGGCGCATGCGCAAACACATCGTCCAAGTCCAAGATGGCGGAGTAAGTGGCGCGGCTGTCCGGAGAAGTTTCACATTTACGATCTTATAGATTCAAAAATAGCATCAAATACCTCAACTTTTCTTAAGCCCACCACACGGACTTTGAGTGTGGAGCGACGGCGTGTTATCTGAAGTGAAGATTGAAGACGTGATAGAAGATGGACGACTACTGCTCTGCTAAGACGGCGACGTCCGGTAAAACAACAATCAGTTGAGGAGTAACAGTTGTCAGTTTGTTATGTCGTGAAAAGTGTGAAGTGCAGCTTTTTGAGCGTCCATCAAACGCTACAAAGAGAGAAAATAGACTGCTAATCAATGGCTGGAAGAAAAACTAAATTGCCAAGATGATTTTTTTTTTACTATCATTGTGTTATTTATTTGTTACTAATGTATATCTGGTTGTTCTTTTATATTATATTTCAAACTGAATTTTGATGGTACTGTTTTTACGTTTTCAAATTAATAGATAATGGTGTTATTTATCGTGTTTACAAAATCACTCAAAATAATCATTATCATTATGGTTTGCCATAATTGTCCAGCCCTAGACGAGGTATTGGCAAGGTCTTTATGATAAATCAATCAATCAATCAATCAATCAATGTTTACTTATATAGCCCTAAATCACTAGTGTCTCAAAGGGCTGCACAAACCACTACGACATCCTCGGTAGGCCCACATAAGGGCAAGGAAAACTCACACCCAGTGGGACGTCGGTGACAATGATGACTATGAGAACCTTGGAGAGGACGAAAGCAATGGATGTGGAGCGGGTCTAACATGATACTGTGAAAGTTCAATCCTCAATGGATCCAACACAGTCGCGAGAGTCCAGTCCAAAGCGGATCCAACACAGCAGCGAGAGTCCCGTTCACAGCGGAGCCAGCAGGAAACCATCCCAAGCGGAGGCGGATCAGCAGCGCAGAGATGTCCCCAGCCGATACACAGGCGAGCAGTACATGGCCACTGGATCGGACCGGACCCCCTCCACAAGGGAGAGTGGGACATAGAAGAAAAAGAAAAGAAACGGCAGATCAACTGGTCTAAAAAGGGAGTCTATTTAAAGGCTAGAGTATACAAATGAGTTTTAAGGTGAGACTTAAATGCTTCTACTGAGGTGGCATCTCCAACTGTTACCGGGAGGGCATTCCAGAGTACTGGAGCCCGAACGGAAAACGCTCTATAGCCCGCAGACTTTTTTTGGGCTCTGGTAATCAATAATAAGCCAGAGTCCTTTGAAGGCAGATTTCTTGCCGGGACATATGGTACAATACAATCGGCAAGATAGGATGGAGCTAGACCGTGTAGTATTTTATACGTAAGTAGTAAAACCTTAAAGTCACATCTTAAGTGCACAGGAAGCCAGTGCAGGTGAGCCAGTATAGGTATATATGTATGTATATATGTATATAAAGGTATATACAGTATAGGTATATATGTATGTATATATGTATATAAAGGTATATACAGTATAGGTATATATGTATGTATATATGTATATAAAGGTATATACAGTATAGGTATATATGTATGTATATATGTATATAAAGGTATATACAGTACAGGCGTAATGTGATCAAACTTTCTTGTTCTTGTCAAAAGTCTAGCAGCCGCATTTTGTACCAACTGTAATCTTTTAATGCTAGACATGGGGAGACCCGAAAATAATAAACTATGTATCACGATACTTGAGTCACGATGCTATAGTCCAGGGGTAGGGAACCTATGGCTCTAGAGCCAGATGTGGCTCTTTTGATGACTGCATCTGACTCTCGGATAAATCTGAGCTGACATTGCTTAAGACGATAAGTAATGAATAATTCCACAGTGTTAAAAATAACGTTCAAAATATAAAACATTCTCATGCTTTTTTATGTTCAAGAAGTTGCGTTAATGGTAAGAAGTAATTTATTTATTATTGGTTAGTGTTGGGCTTGCCCTCCTTTGGGTTCTTCAAACCACCAAGAGCCTGTTTTAGGGTTACAATATTGTTTTATTTTATTTTTCTCTCAGTTGCTTTCCAGCAATTGTCTTTTTCTCTTTCGTCCTCACTCGCGCTCTGGCTCCAGCCTCAATCCCGTCTCTCCTCCTGGCTGCTGCTTATAACAGGGCGACAGGTGATTAGCTAACAAGGCCCAGGTGGGCCATCTACGCACCTGTCGCTGATTTTGAGGCCGGTCCTGGCAACATCCCGCTTTGCTGCAGGCCACGCCCCCTCCACAGTTAACTTCAGAATAACAATGTTGATACAAAGAATAAGAGACCTATTATACTCTGGAAATGTTGGTCTTACTTAAAAATGCACGCTTTTAATTGTGTTCAGTGTTAAAAAAAATATAATATGGCTCTTAGGGAAATACATTTTAAAACATTTGGCTTCTTGGCTCTCTCAGCCAAAAAGGTT
Organism: Nerophis ophidion; assembly: GCF_033978795.1. Lineage (NCBI taxonomy): Eukaryota > Metazoa > Chordata > Actinopteri > Syngnathiformes > Syngnathidae > Nerophis > Nerophis ophidion. The sequence continues at coordinate 6,987,257 of NC_084611.1, read as the reverse complement.
CCCGACCCCTGCTATAGTCCATTGTAATATTGTGACTGGGCAGCACGGTGGCGGAGGGGGTTAGTGCGTCTGCCTCACAATACGAAGGTCCTGGGTTCAATCCCGGGCTCGGGATCTTTCTGTGTGGAGTTTGCATGTTCTCCCCATGAATGCGTGGGTTCCCTCCGGGTACTCCGGCTTCCTCCCACCTCCAAAGACATGCACCTGGGGATAGGCCCCTCCCACCTCCAAAGACATGCACCTGGGGATAGGCCCCTCCCACCTCCAAAGACATGCACCTGGGGATAGGTTGATTGGCAACACTAAATGGTCCCTAGTGTGTGAATGTTATCTGTGTTGGCCCTGCGACTTGTCCAGGGTGCACCCCGCATTCCGCCCGATTGTAGCTGAGATAGGCACCAGCGCTCCCCGTGACCCCAAAGCAGTGGTCCCCAACCACCGGGCTGAGGCCGGGCCGCAGAATAATTTTTTATTAGAAAAAATATATATATATATATATTTTTATTTTTATTTTTATTAAATCAACATAAAAAACACAATATACACTTACAAATAGTGCACCAACCACAAAAAACTCCCCTTTTCATGACAAAAACGTCCCTTTTTCATGACAAAGAAGAAAAAAAAAAAGAAAAAAAAAAAGGACACCCCCCCCCCCGGGCCGCGGGACAAATTATTAAGCGTTGACCGTTCCGCGGATACAAAAAGGTTGGGGACCACTGCCCCAAAAGGAATAAGCGGTAGAAAATGGTTGGAGTTTTACTGCCATTTTTACAAAGTCATTGAAAAATGTAAAAAAAAAAACCCAAAAAACCCGACTTTAAATAAATGCATATAAATGAACTAGATGCCAGTAATAATTTCTTGGACAAACTGTGTCAAAAACAAAGTAAATAAAATGATTATTGCAATTGTACAGAAAGTGGTTCAAATTTCTAACATCTAAAAATGTCCTCTTCTTAACTACAGACTTCTTTGAGATAGATATTATCATTTTTAGTTTTTTTATATATTTCAATATTGACTTTTTCCCCCCTGTTAGTTTGTAGTATCCTAATATTCATTGAAGCAGATGTTTTCTACTTTCTGTAATTCTAGCTGAACTTTTCTGAGTCTATGACAAGTCATGTAAACATTGATCCATCATTCTGGCAAGGCACTAAATGAATGGCCATGAAACACTACACACACATACAGTACATAGAATAAAGTGTGTTTTTGTTTGTTTGTGTCTTGCAGATGTCCAGCAGCTGATGAGTAATCCAGAAGAAGTTTCCCCTCAGTCAGGGGGGAGCTCCACTTTGAAGCAGGAGACTCCACAACCACCCTGCATTAAAAAGGAAGAGAAGGAACTCTGCATCACTCAGGAGGGAGAGTGTCTTCTAGGACGAGAGGAAGCTGATTACACCAAGTTTCCACTGACTCTTGTCTCTGTGAAGACTGAAGATGATGAAGAGAAACCACAAGTAGACAACCTCTTAGCTCCACTATCAGATAGTGAGGCTGAAGACGAGGTTGAAGAACCTTTGAGCAGCGATACAGACTGTGAAGGTGATATGAGGACTCACACTGACAACAAACACTCTGAATGCTCTACAAAGAAGAGAGGTAAAACATGTTTGCGCTGTTCAGTTTGTTCCAAAAGCTTTTCTGTTAAGAGTAGTTTGACTCAACACAAGAGAACATACACAGGTGAAAAAACATTTAACTGTTCGATTTGAGGTCAAAAATATTCTGTTAGGAGGAATTTGACTGAACACATGAGAACACACGCTGGTCTAATTCCAGTTTGTGGTAAGAGCTTTGCTAAAAACAGGTCTTTGTGTCACCACATGTGTTGTGGAGAGTTATAAAGGACTGTATGGTTCTATAAAGGTAGTCTCATTTACCCCCGGGGTGTCGGTCAGGACACAATGGACAGGACAGTTTGTTTGGCATATGGCAGTTTACTTGTTTAGTAGGCAGGTTGACAGGCATGGCAAGTTACATTGGATTGGCTGAATGGTACAACACTGTTAAGTATTGGTGGTTGTGCAGTAAACAGATAAGAACATCATAACCAATTAGTATAGAATAACATAGCCTACGTAGTAATAGTACATATCACCTTAGTGCAATAATACATCATGGATACACAATATAGCATATACCAGTAATAATTGGCATTTAGTACACATTAACTTCACCAGTAAACAGTAAGCCCTGCCATATACACTACAGGATAGCATCAAACTAAACACTCAAATAACATCATACCAACATTTAACTGAACTTAAATGTCTTAACTAGACCAGAAGGTGTCACTGTAGGCTACAGAAGGCACATAAATGTGGTGCTTGTCACCTGCCGTGCAGGATAAGGTGCTCGCTTGCATGTACAAAGGCACAAAATGTCCGAAATTATCCATGATGGATTGAACTTTCACAGTATCATGTTAGACCCGCTCCACATCCATTGCTTTCCTCCTCTCCAAGGTTCTCATAGTCATCATTGTCACCGACGTCCCACTGGGTGTGAGTTTTCCTTGCCCTTATGTGGGCCTACCGAGGATGTCGTAGTGGTTCGTGCAGCCCTTGTGATTTAGGGCTATATAGGTAAACATTGATTGATTGATTGATTGAAATGTTCTCTTTGAAGAGATACAGGACTGGTACATGAAATACATTGTCTAGACGCTGTAAACAAAGCATGCTGCGCGCCAAACAACTATATAATGAACTTACATTCGTCAGTGACGCACCAGGTACCGCAGTGCTATACAATCTTACAACTTGTAGATATATATATACAGGCAGCAAATGTAAAGGACTGGCATCCACCACTCTGTGCTCTGTTTTCCATCCATCCATTTTCTACCGCTTATTCCCTTTCGGGGTCGCGGGGGGCGCTCGCGCCTATCTCAGCTACAATCGGGCGGAAGGCAGGGTACACCCTGGACAAGTCGCTACGTCATCGCAGGGCCAACACAGATAGACAGACAACATTCACACACTAGGGACCATTTAGTGTTGCCAATCAACCTATCCCCAGGTGCATGTCTTTGGAGGTGGGAGGAAGCCGGAGTACCCGGACGGAACCCACGCATTCACGGGGAGAACATGCAAACTCCACACAGAAAGATCCTGAGCCTGGATTTGAACCCAGGACTGCAGGAACTTCGTTTGGTTGGAATGAATAAGCGTGCCCCACAATGCCTTGCGCTCTTAAGGTGAACTGCTCACAATAGTCTCTTAAGGTGAACTGCTCACAATAGTCTCTTAAGGTGGACTGCTCACAATAGTCTCTTAAGGTGGACTGCTCACAATAGTCTCTTAAGGTAGCACAGAGTTTGGGAACCTTTCTAACAACATGAGAACACACGCTGGAGAAAAAAACATTTTGTTGCTCAGTGTGCTGTAAAATGATCAGAATCAGAATAGTTTTTTATTGCCATAGTTTGAGAACGGATTCACAAATTCGGATTTTCTTTTGTGTACAAAGATGTTTAGTCGCTCTTCGCGGGTGTAAGAGCATCCCCCACTTTGATGGTGGGCGAGTTAAGGATAGCTCCTAGTTCACTCTGTACTAGTTGTCTCGGCTGGCCATATTTGTCTTGAAAAGTCCCTAGCGCAGCTGTGTACGGGTTTTGGGTCATAAGGACTTGGCTAACTGCAGAGCGTTAAGGAGTTTGAGCTGATTTAGTAGAACTTGATATTTATCCTGCTCGCTGAGGTGAGGATGACTATTCATCAAGTTTTCTCTTGCGCCATCTTGGAAGTGCTGGTTTAGGAATGCCATAGTATGTAGCGATCAGCGTCTCGATGCCTGGGTCGGACCAGGGTGGTGCTGCCGGGGCCGGAGTAGCAGATGGTAAGGTGTATTGAACACAGTGCCCAGCTGGAGGAGGTGCAGAAGTTTGCATGGTTTGTGGCACTGCGGCTGCATGTGTCATTGTTGGTGCATAACTAGATGTGGGCAAGACTGGAATATGTTGACTTGTGAAAGACACAGATGCAGGCAGGGTGACAGAGACAGGAGCTGGAGTGGGGGCTACTAAAGTTATTGAGCTATTGATGGGAGCTGAAGCATGTCAGCAGAGGGCGGCGCTGACATTAACATTGAATCATCTTCAGAGTCTGACAGGAAAAAGACTTGACAATATGGGCAATGTGTGTCTTTCTCCAGTTTATTTAAGCGTCTGCGCCGTTCCATTTCCCTTGGCATACTCTCCTTGGTAAGGTGAGCATCCTCTTGTAGTTTTTGTCCTTCTTTAGCTTGTGCATCTATTCTCTTCGCCTCCAAGTCAGCTTTCCTTTACTCCTCTATTTCTTGCTGTAGGTAAGCAAACGCCAAACCTTTAATTTGCTCCTGTAGCGCAGCTGTTTAAACATCAGGAATACTGATGTCAGAAATGCAAGTACCAAATTGAAGGGTCGGGAACATTACAAAACTAGTTAACTGCACATGATAGGCTTTCGTACAGTGACCAAGTTGTAACTAATCGATGGCCTCGTCCTTCCGACCAAAGAGCAGAGCCTAAGCTCTGTTTATTAGTAGTACTTTATTAGTAGCGGTATACCTTACAACCCTACTACACACACATACAGTACATAGAAGAAAGTGTGTTTTTGTTGTTTGTGTCTTGCAGACGTCCAGCAGCTGATCTTTAATCCAGAAGAAGTTTCCCCTCAGTCAGGGGGGAGCTCCACTTTGAAGCAGGAGACTCCACAACCGCCCTGCATTAAAAAGGAAGAGGAGGAACTCTGCATCACTCAGGAGGGAGAGTGTCTTCTAGGACGAGAGGAAGCTGATTACACCAAGTTTCCACTGACTATTGTCTCTGTGAAGACTGAAAATGATGAAGAGAAACCACAAGTAGACAACCTCTTAGCTCCACTATCAGATAGTGAGGCTGAAGACGAGGTCGAAGAACCTTTGAGCAGCGATACAGACTGTGAAGGTGATATGAGGACTCACACTGACAACAAACACTCTGAATGCTCTTCAAAGAAGAGAGGTAAAACATGTTTGAGCTGCTCAGTTTGTGGAAAACGCTTTTCTCGAAATAGCTTTTTGACTGAACACATGAGAACACACACAGGTGAAAAACCGTTTAACTGTTCGGTTTGTGGCAAAAGCTTTTCTCAAAATAGCTCTTTGACTCGACACATGAGAATACACACAGGTGAAAAAACATGTAGTTGTTCAGTTTGTGGCAAAAGTTTTTCTCAAAGTGGCTCTTTGACTCAACACATGAGAACACACACGAGAGAAAAAGCATTTCCTTGCTCAGTTTGTGGCAAAAAACTTTCACGAAATAGCCACTTGATGCAACACATGAGAACACACACTGGTGAAAAACTATTTAACTGTTCGATTTGTGGTAAAAACTATTCTTTTCAGAGCACTTTGACTCAACACATGAGAACACACACAGGTGAAAAAACATGTAATTGTTCAGTTTGTGGCAAAATCTTTTCCCGAAAAACCTCTTTGACTCAACACATGACAACACACACAGGTGAAAAACCATTTAAATGTTCAGTTTGTGGGAAAAGCTTTCCTCATAAAAGCTCTTTGTGTCGACACATGAGAACACACACAGATGAAAAACCATATAGGTGTTCAGTTTGTGGCAAAAGCTTTTCTGTTAAGAGCCATTTGACTCAACACATGAGAACACACACCGGTGAAAAACCCTTTAATTGTTCAGTTTGTGGTAAAAGCTTTCCTCAAAACAGTTCTTTGTGTCGACACATGAGAACACACGTTGGAGAAAAAACCATTTAGTTGTTCAGTGTGCTGTAAAAGGTTCACACATAAAGCAGACGCAGTAAAACACATGAGAACACACAAGGGAAAATAATCAATTAGCTGTTTAGTTTGTGGTATGTTGCTCATATGTGGCGACATCCACCCTACCCAGGACCTCCTCACTGCTTCTTTCACAAATATCTGAGGTATTCATACAAACTTGAACTATTTGGAGCATAATCTTATCCACTCATGACCTCATGTCTTCTCTGTATCTGAAACCTTCCTGAACAGTAAGATGGATGATGCTTCAAGTGCTTGGTTACTCCTTCTTCAGTCCAGGGACCTGGGGCCTCATGTGTCAAGTTTGCGCATGCTCAAAAACCTGCACTACACCCTTTTTTACTGCAAAGGTGAGATGTATCAAAACTGACGTTGGGTAACTGTTTGCATAACAAACTGCCAAAATAAGATCAGTAAAATGAATATCTATATGTAACTGAGATCAAATCTTTTAACTGTGTAGGGTGAGTACAAACAATTCCCTATCTGTAGGAAATATCTAAACACATCACAGTACAGCTAGAAAAAAATACTATCTCTCCAAATAAATCCCACGTACATTTTTATTTTCTTACTGCACATACTTTGGATCGCGTCTACAAACTCGACCTGCACGTGTCGTGTAAGCTGTGTCAGTCTGCGTCGAATTGGCGATGCACTTTCCGATTGCCTAATCCAGGGATAGGGAACCTATGGCTCCAGATATGGCTCTTTTGACGACTGTATCTGGCTCTCAGCGTCAGACTGTATCTGGGATTGTTTAACACGATAAGTAATGAATAATTCCGCTGGAAATAACAGTGTTATAAATAGCGTTCAAATAATAAAACATTCTCATGCATTTTAATCCATCCATCCGTTTCCTACCGCACCTGTTCTAGGTTGCGGGTGGCTCAGCCAACCCCAGCTGTCCTCTGGGGTACAGGAGGGTCGCAATAATGGAAATGAGTATTTTATTTATAATTGGTCAGCTTCAGAATAACAATGTTATTAAAAAGAATAAGAGACTTATTCTAAAAATGTTTGTCTTACTTAAAGGGGAACATTATCAGCAGACCTATGTAAGTGTCAATATATACCTTGATGGTGCAGAAAAAAGACTATATATTTTTCTAACCGATTTCCGAACTCTAAATGGGTGAATTTTGGCGAATTAAACGCCTTTCTGTTTATCGCTCTGGAGGGGATGACGTCAGAATGTGACGTCACCGAGGTAACACACCCACCATTTTCATTTTCACATTACAAACACTGGGACTCAGCTCTGTTATTTTCCGTTTTTTCGACTATTTTTTGGAACCTTGGAGACATCATGCCTCGTCGGTGTGTTGTCGGAGGGTGTAACAACACTAACAGGGAGGGATTCAAGTTGCACCACTGGCAAGAAATCTGCCGCCAGACCCCCATTGAATTTGCCAGAGTGTCTTCACATTTGACCGGCGATGCTAAGACAGACATGGCACAGAGATGTATGGATAACCTGCAGATGCATTTGCTACGATTAAGTCAACGAAATCACAAAGGTGAGTTTTGTTGATGTTTTTGACTTATGTGCTAATCAGACATATTTGGTCACGGCATGACTGCCAGCTAATCGATGCTAACATGCTATGCTAATCGATGCCAACATGCTATTTACGCTAGCTGTATGTACATATGAAACTAGATTACCACATTTAATGCGAAACAAACACTTACCAATCGACGGATTTAAGTTGCTCCAGTGTCACAAGATGCGAAAGTCCTGATCTTCAATGGACGCGTGAAAGTAAACAATGTGATAAAGAACATTTTGTATGTTTCTTTTTCTTCCAGAAGCAACAACTCAAGCGGTTATCTATGTACATGTTTTGCATCATTAATCAACATCTGATACACACCGAAATTTTGGTTGATGTCTCCATGACCAGGTTGACTCATCAACCATTGTTTATCCTCTGAGTTGGCGGCCATACTCAGCTTAGATTTCCTCCATGTCTCCAAGTCTGTCACGTTGGCAAGCAGTAAGCTTTACTGTTCCTTTAACTCCATCGCCGGGTTCATCAGGGACGGCCGAGAGGAGGAGTTTCGGAGCCTGGAGAGGGACTTTGCTGTCTGGTGCCACAGGAACCTCTTGCAGCTCAATCTGTCAAAGATCAAGGAGCTGGTCATTGACTTTGGGAGGTCGAGTCCAAAGTCACAACCAATTGTGATCGAGAGAGTTGAGGTACAGACCGTGGACTCATTCTAGTATCTCGGGGTGGGTGGACAACAAGCTGGACTGAACTGTTAAGATGGACCACTGGTACAGGAAAGGACAGAGCAGTCTGTACTTCCTCAGGCGGCTGCGCTCCTTCAACATTTTCCAAAAACTCTTGTGGATGTACTACCAGTCTTTGGTTGCCAGTGTTCTGTTCTACAAGGTTGTGTGCTGGGGGTGGTTTTTCCAGACTGATGAAACTGATCAGGTGGAACAAAACTGGACTCACTGGTGACGGTGGCAGAGAAGAGGACTGTGGAAAACCCAGTGAGCATCCTGGATGATGCCAGTCACCCTCTGCATAGCGTTATCAGCAGCCAGAGGAGCCTGGTCAGTGCTAGACTGCTTCATCCGAAAGTGCAGGACTAATAGACTCCAAAACTCCTTTGTCCCACAAGCCATTAGACTGTAGAATTCTACTCCGGGGGAGAGGGGGGAACTAGGATTGTAACCCCAGTATTTACTTTTTAATTTATACCTCAATTCTGTATACTGCTGCTGAAATTAAAATGTTCCTGAGGTAACTCTCCTGAAGGACTCAATAAAGTACTATCTATCCATCTATCCATCTATCTATCTATCTATCTATCCATCTATCTATCCATCTATCTATTATTAAATGGGTTGACCATATATTGGTAGACACAACTCAACTTCATTTTGATTTTCATCCATTTTAAATCATTTTATATCACCCTCCATCCATCCATTTACTACCGCTTGTCCCTTTCGGGGTCGCTGGAGCCTATCTCAGCTGTATTCGGGCGGAAGGCGGTGTACACCCTGGACAAGTCGCCACCTCATCGCAGGGCCAACACAGATAGACAGACAACATTCACACTCACATTCACACACTAGGGACCATTGTAGTGATGCCAATCAACCTATCCCCAGGTGCATGTCTTTGGAGGTGGGAGGGGCCTATCCCCAGGTGCATGTCTTTGGAGGTGGGAGGAAACCGGAGTACCCGGAGGGAACCCACGCAGTCACGGAGAGAACATGCAAACTCTAACACAGAAACGAACCCAGGACCTTTGTATTGTGAGGCAAACACACTAACCCCTCTACCACTGTGCTACCCCATTTTATAACCTACTCAGTGGCCTAGTGGTTAGAGTGTCCACCCTGAGATCGGTAGGTTGTGAGTTCAAACCCCGGCCGAGTCATACCAAAGACTTTAAAAATGGGAGCCATTACCTCCCTGCTTGGCACTCGGCATCAAGGGCTGGAATTGGGGATTAAATCCCCAAAAATGATTCCCAGGCGCAGTACCGCTGCTCCTCACTGCTGCCTACTGCTCCCCTCACCATCAAGGGGATGGGTCAAATGCATTGGTACTTTAACTTTAACTTATCACACAAAACCACAAATATGTTTCAAAAAACACACCAATAGTTTTTCGACATAGTCCACTTTAATAATAATAATAATAATAATTAAAGCTGCAAGCAGCATTGGTCGGGTCCGCCTTTGGCCGCTGCCAAGCCCTGGTCTAAGTCAGACCTACATAGAGGTCTTTGTTCATGTCTCTACGACATTCCTAACAGAAGTTACAAGCAGTTTTGTCTGGGTTTTTTCCTAGGGGGCGCTGGAGCGCAATTTTGACTTTTGGGGTTTGTTTTTTTATTAGATGGCAATTTTCGCCAGTCCTGATGTGTGTGCAAAATTTGGTGAGTTTTGAAGCATGTTAAGGGGGTCAAATTACAGATCAGCGTTTCTGGATGTTGTTGATAAATGGCTTTCGCTTTGCATAGTAGAGCTTTAACTTGCACTTTGAAGCATTTTAAGGGGGTCAAATTACAGCTCAAAGAGGCAAAAATGAAATTTTTTAGGAAACTTTGCGCAGGGGGTTCTTTGAAGGCGCGTAAAATCAAAACCGGAGCAGTAATCAAAACTTTGTTGGATAGTTTTAATCAAAAGGGTTCAATCTCTCTCCTGTGCGAGTTTGAAGCCGAAACGACAAACGCACTCGGAGGAGTTTACGTTTGAAAAAGGTGACGGGTTTTTACAAAACTTTTATTTTGAAGGGGTAATTTTTAACTTCCTGTTGATTTTTGCGGAAGAATGTCAATTATATAAATGTAGGTCTAAGTGAGACCTACATAGAAGTTTTCGTTTCATGTCTTTCCGGCATTCCTACTGGAAGTTACAAGCACTTTTGTTTGTGTTTTCTTCCTAGGAGCAGTTTTTTCAGTTTTATTAAAAAAATTGCGCTAGAGCGTATTTTTTGATTTTGGGGTTTTTTTTTTCATTAGATCACAATTTTCGCCAGTTCTAATGTGTGTGCCAAGTTTGGTGAGTTTTGAAGCATTTTAAGGGGGTCAAATTACAGCTCAAAGAGGCAAAAATAGCATTTTTTGCGGAAATTTGGCTTTGAATGGGTTTTTGCAAAATTTTTGTTGATTTTTGACCAAGAAAGTAATGAAATCTATGAAATCTAATTCTAAGTCAGTTCTACATAGAGGTTTTTGTTTCATGTCTCTACGACTTTCCTAATGGAAGTTACAAGCAGTCTGTTTTTTTTTTTCTTCCTAGGGGGCGCTACCGCGCAATTTTCAATTTTAGGGTTTGGTTGCTTAATAAGTTGGGAAGGCATGCCAGACCGACGGGTGTGTCAAATTTGGTGAGTTTTGAAGCATGTTAAGGGGGTCAAATTACAGTGCATAGGTGCGGAATGATAATAAAACGCACCAGTTTCAATAGGGTCCTTGGCGGTCCCTAATAACTTGGATTTATTTCGCGCTTTTCGAAACACTCAAAGCGCTCACAGAGAAGTGGGACTCAACATTCATTCACACGATGGTGGTGGTAAGCTACATCTGTAGCCACAGCTGCCCTGGGGTAGACTGACGGAAGCGTGGCTGCCAGTTTGCACCTACGGCCCCTCCCCCCCGACCACCACCTGTCATTCATTCATCATTCATTCACCAGTGTGAGCGGCACCAGGGGCAAAGGGTGAAGTGTCCTGCCCAAGGACACAACGGCAGCGATTTGGATGTCAATAGGTGGGAATCGAACCTGCAACCCTCAGGTTTCTGGCACAGCCGCTCTACCAACTACGCCATGCCGCCCCCAACTGTCTGGTTTTAACTTAAAGGGGAACATTATCAACATTTCAAAAGGGTTAAAAACAATAAAAATCAGTTCCCAGTGGCTTGTTGTATTTTTTAAAGTTTTTTTCAAAATTTTACCGGTCTCAGAATATCCCTAAATAAAGCTTTAAAGTGCCTTATTTTCGCTCTCTGCGAAGACACTGGCCATTTCCCTGTGACGTCACACAGTGCTGCCAATGTAAACAAACAATGGGAATACCACAGCAAGATATAGTGACATTAGCTCGGATTCACACTCGGATTTCAACGATTTAAGCGATTCAACAGATTACGCATGTATTGAAACAGATGGTTGGAGTATGAAAGTATTGAAGAAGTAACTGAAGCTATTGAGCGAATAGCTATTGACGCTATTCATAGCCATAGCATGGCCGAATAGCTGCGTTAGCATCGCCGGTAAAATGTGCGGACCAAACGATCAGGACATTCGCATCTTGTCATAATGGAGCAACTTAAATCCCTCGATTGGTAAGTGTTTTTTTTCGCATTAAATGTGGGTGGAAGGAAACGTAATATAGTTGCAAATGCATCTGCAGGTTATCCATACATCTCTGTTCCATGTCTGCTTTAGCACCGCCGGTAAATAGCATGTTAGCATCGATTAGCTGGCAGTCACGCCGCGACACAATATGTCTGATTAGCACAAAGGTCAACATCAACAAAACTCACCTTTGTGATTTAGTTGACTTAATCGTTGCAAATGCATCTGCAGGTTATCCATACATCTCTGTGCCATGTCTGTCATCGCCGGTAAATAGCATGTTAGCATCAATTAACGTAGCATGTTAGCTTTGATTAGCGTAGCATTTTAGCATCGATTAGCTGGCAGTAACGCCGCAACAAAATATTTCTGATTAGCACATAAGTCAGAAAAAAAACTCATCTTTGTGATTTCATTGAGTTTATCGTTGCAAATGCATCTGCAGGTTATCCATACATCTCTGTGCCATGTCTGTCATCGCCGGTAAAATGTGAAAACACTCTGGTACATTCAATGGGGGTCTGGCGGCAGACACTTTGGCATCTTGGGGCCAGTGGTGCAACTTGAATCCCTCCCTGTTAGTGTTGTTACACCCTCCGACAACACACCGTCGAGGCATGATGTCTCCAAGGTTCCAAAAAATTGTCGAAAAAACGGAAAATAACAGAGCTGAGACCCGTGTTTGTAATGTGTAGAAAATGAAAATGGTGGGTGTGTTACCTCGGTGACGTCACATTCTGACGTCATTGCCACCAGAGCAATAAACAGAAAGGCGTTTAATTCGCCAAAATTCACCCATTTAGAGTTCGGAAATCGGTTAAAAAAATATATGGTCTTTTTTCTGCACCATCAAGGTATATATTGACGCTTACATAGGTCTGCTGATAATGTTCCCCTTTAACACCAAAAGCACAATCCCCAAACATTTTTAAAAAACACACCAATAGTTTTTTGACATAGATGGTTGGGATGGCGTGGCGAAGTTGGTAGAGTGGCCGTGCCAGCAATCTGAGGGTTACTGGTTCAATCCCCACCTAGTACCGACCTTGTCACGTCCGTTGTGTCCTGAGCAAGACACTTCACCCTTGCTCCTGATGGGTCCTGGTGAGCGCCTTGCATGGCAGCTCCCTCCATCAGTGTGTGAATGTGTGTGTGAATGTGGAAATACTGTCAAAGCGCTTTGGGATCCTAAAAAATGGGTAGAAAAGCGCTGTACAAGTACAACCCATTTACCAAAGATAGTCCACTTTAACTGTCTCGTTAGCACAATCCCCAAACATTTTTAAAAAACACACCAATTGTTTTTCAACGTAGTCGACTTTATCGGTCCTGTTTTAACACCAAAGCTTTGGGTTTTAAACGCTCAGTTTTTTTTTCTTGTGTGCACACTTTTTTCTCTTTAAATGGCCGTGCGTTGCTTGTGGAGTTGACTCCATTTACCTTCGCTCCTTTGTGGCTCACCACTCCTCGTTGTTGCGCCGGCGGTGTTCCGGCTGCCGCGGCATTCCTCGATCCCCCGCTTGGCCTCGCCACGCCGCTGGCCTGGCTTGCGCCCGCTGCCCTCCCATTCCTTTCTTCTTGTGCATAACTCAAAAGAGCTTGTTTTTTACTTAAATTATGGAGATGCACTTCTGTCATGGCTTTCTGCAGGCTTTCCTTCTTATAACAAACTTGTACCATTAAGTCACTAAATAAAGGAATAAACAAAAGTTCCTGTGTAATACGAAAATCCATTATAATTCCTTCTTAAACAAAGCATTAACTCTTATAACACAAAAACCGTCAGCCTGCGGTCGAAAACAATATGTCTCTGGTGCGCCACACCTGAGTGCAATCAGTGCACACCTACATGTCCTTTGCTTCGGGCTCCACAGCGCAACTCAGGCATCTGGGCAAAATGGCTCCACCATCAACTGTCTTAAATGCAAACATGAAAACAAGACACATTAACGTCTTTCCCCATTACAAACATCATAACACAATCTAAACTTATATAAACACATTACTGTCTGAGCATATAAGATATTCAATTATGTTGCAATTTATTATATTGCAATTAGCCATGTGATTAAGATCGGCACGGTCTGACCAATCACAAGTCAGTAGGAGCTGCTTTGTTCTCGTGTTTGGAGAAAGCGGAAGAGCGATTGTCAGCCTGACATTGATGTGTCTCTGAGAACTGAACACATTTTTATAACTTATAACAAAATGTGTTTATACAGTAACCTGCTCACATGAGTCAGATTACAGCAGGGCTGTCAAACTCATTTTAGCTCAGGGGCCGCATGGAGGAAAATCTATTTCCACGCGGGCGGGACGGGTAAAATCATGGCATGATCACTTAAAAATACAAGTAAGACAACTTCAAAGTGTTTTCTTTGTTTTACTTCGGCCCAAAATAGAACAAGCACATTCTGAAAATGTACATATCACAAATAATTCTCTTGACAAAACACTTTAAGTTAGTTGAAAATTCAGAGGAAAAAAATGGTGCGGTTTCAAAAACACCTTGAAGAACACAATGAATTTAGACCAAATTTCAGTGTTTCTGCAAAGCAATTAAACTTTAAATCACAGCCCATCAATGATTAAATAAAAAATCAAATAAAGCATGAATAAAAGCTATTCTATGTATCAACTACCTCATTTGTCATTTCCACATATTAATCCTGTGCTAACTCAACAAACCATACACACTGAGGTAGAAACTATTCAAGAGTGTTGAGTTACTTCCTGTCTTCTAGACATAATGTGTATTGACAGAAAAATAAAAGCAGTGCAATGTGTGAACAATTTCAACAAAGCACAAATAAAAAGTAGAAAGAGTGACAGTATTGCAGTAAATCACACACTGTTCACTTTCTTTACATTTGCACAGAAGACAATCATTTTCACAGAACTATATCAGTGTGCAGTGTCTCATGCTGCATTTGAAGTGGGGTTACTGATTGATTATTTTACTCCTCTTTTACGTTGGCTGGAGGGGGAGGAGTCACAGCCCCGCTTTACTGTGTACCTCTTGCTTGGTATACTTGCTCGCCCCGGTACAAACTATTTGCTTGCGTAACAGAATTGCTATTGCGACATCCAGTGGACACAATAGGAACAGCAGTTTCTTTCATTAAAAAATGCAGCTGAATTTTACACTTGGCAAACTTATCTAGCGGGCCGGATTGAACCTGTTATGCCCGAATGTCGAGGGAGGTGTGGGTTGGGTTGTGGGTGTTGGGGGTTAATTGTTCAAATGTCTCTGATTTGCACATCAATCAGTGTGAGGAGAGAAAGTTGGCACTTTGTTATGCAAACAGTTACCCAGCGTCTCTTATACGTCAACGTCAATTTTGATACATCTCAACTTTGCAGTGATAAAGGGTGTAGTGCAGGTTTTTGGGCGTGCACAAACTTGACACATGAGGCCCCAGGTCCCTGGACTGAAGAAGGAGTAACCAAGCACTTGAAGCATCATCTATCTTACTGTTCAGGAAGGTTTCATGGGGTCATGAGTAGATAATACCCCACATATAGGATTATACTCCAAATAATCCAAGTTTGTATGAATGCCTCAGATATAGGGACGGCGTGGCGCAGTGGGAGAGTGGCCGTGCGCAACCCGAGGGTCCCTGGTTCAAATCCCACCTAGTACCAACCTCGTCACGTCCGTTGTGTCCTGAGCAAGACACTTCACCCTTGCTCCTGATGGGTGCTGGTTGGCGCCTTGCATGGCAGCTCCCTCCATCAGTGTGTGAATTTGTGTGTGAATGTGGAAGTAGTGTCAAAGCGCTTTGAGTACCTTGAAGGTAGAAAAGCGCTATACAAGTACAACCCATTTATCATTTATATTTGTGAAAGAAGCAGTGAGGAGGTCCTGGGTAGGGCGGATGTCGCCACATATGAGCAACATACCACAAACTAAACAGCTAATTGCTTATTTTATGTTGTGTGTTTTCATGTGTTTTACAGCGGCTGAAGTATATGCAAACCTTTTACAGCACACTGAACAACTAAATGTTTTTTCTCCCGTGTGTGTTTTCATGTGTTTAGTCACTTGGCTGTTAACAGAAAAGCTTTTGCCACAGACTGAACAACTAAATGGTTTTTCACCTGTGTGTGTTCTCATGTGTTTATTCAAACGGTTCTTTAAAGAACAGGTTTTACCACAAATTGAACAGTTAAATGGTTTTTCACCTGTGTGTGTTCTCATGTGTTGAGTCAAACGGCTCTTTAAAGAAAAGTTTTTACCACAAATTGAGCAGTTAAATGGGTTTTCACCTGTGTGTGTTCTCATGTGTTGAGTCAAACGGCATTTTTGAGAAAAGCTTTTGCCACAAACTGAACAATCAATTGTTTTTTTACCTGTGTGTGTTCTCATGTGTTGAGTCAAATGGTTATTTCGAGAAAAGCCTTTGCTACAAACTGGACAATTAATAGTTTTTTTACCTGTGTGTGTTCTCATGTGCCGAGTCAAACGGTAATTTCGAGAAAAGCTTTTGCCACAAACTGAACACTTAAATGGTTTTTCACCTGTGTGTGTTCTCATGTGTCGAGTCAACATGCCATTAACAGAAAAGCTTTTAGCACAAACTGAGCAGCTGAAACATTTTTTACCTTTTATCTTTTTAGAGGATTCAGAGTGTTTGTTGTCAGTGTGAGTCCTCATATCATCCTCACAGTCTGTATCGCTGCTGAAAGATTCTTCAACCTCACTATCTGATAGTGGAGCTAAGAGGTTGTCTGCTTGTGGTTTCTCTTCATCATCTTCAGTCTTCTCAGAGAGAATACTCAGTGGAAACTTGGTGTAATCAGCTTCCTCTCGTCCTAGAAGACACTCTCCCTCCTGAGTGATGCAGAGTTCCTCCTCTTCCTTTTTAATGCAGGGTGGTTGTGGAGTCTCCTGCTTCAAAGTGGAGCTCCCCCCTGACTGAGGGGAAACTTCCTCTGAACTACCGATCAACTGCTGGACGTCTGCAAGACACAAACAACAAAAACACACTTTATTTTATGTACTGTATGTGTGTGTAGTAGGGTTGTATGGTATACCACTATTAATGAAGTATTGTCGTAGCAATAAAATGAAATCAGTACTATTCCACCTTTAAAAAGTACCGGTACCGTTCTTTCATCTGAATGCCGCTGTGCGGCGGTGACTACAGAGTCGAGGCGCATGCCTAAAAAAACTCTAAACAATATCCAAAAGCTTCCAGCAACTCCGTAAATACACACTGCAAGTATATATGTACTGTAATAACAGGCACATTCGTAATAACACGTGGTATTTAGGTATTTTCATTATTTTGTATCATTTTAAGCAAATGGCAGCACATTATTTTCACAGACGCATCACAAGGTTTGCTATTTCCTTCAACAACACCACCAATTATTACTAATAAAGGCAGACTTCATGAGTGCCATCAAATAATACTTTGGGACAAATTATGATCCACAACCTTATATTTTTGAGCCTGAGTATAAGGAAGATGAGCTACTAGTTTTAGAAGCTGGGTGATAAGCAGATCAAGCAATTAGCACTATTGCTAAGCGCTGGAAAAAAAAATTCAGAGTATGAGCATAAGTCATTTCTGTAGAAACTGCCTGAATGCTGAAACTGAACTAAAATGTTGATGGAATAGGGCTGGGCAATATGGCAAAAAAAAAAAATGATCGCGGTTATACCATTTGATCTCGATTAAAATCACTTTGTTTTTTAATTCAAAGGCGGATTGTCCCGTGCAGGATAACAGCGAGTACAGTTGCATCCCTACTATTTACTAGCACAGTATCTTGTAACAGACATTTCCGCCATGTTTGATGGAGGTAATATATGCTCACGGCTGACAACTGTCATTTAGTTCATATCCATAATTATGTTTACTAGAGGTGTAACGGTACGGTCCGTACCTGGTTTTAGGACCACAGTTTTGCTTCTTTTTTTTTCTCGTACATTTTGTGGGGGTAAAAAGAACAACTTTTTTTCCTTTTCTTTTTGCTTGTCATCACAAACATTTCGGTAGGATTTTTATTTCAAGTTAAAATGTACTAAACAATATCTTCAAATAATAAAATGTATAATTCTGCGATGAGGTGGCGACTTGTCCAGGGTGTACGCCGCCTTCCGCCCGATTGTAGCTGAGATAGGCACCAGCGACCCCAAAGGGAATAAGCACATGTGTAGATTCCTAAAGTAGCCTTAAGCTTGACGCTCCTCTACTATCACATTCACTCCGCTTGCTGCGGCAACAACAAAACAAAACTCCAGACGTTCTTCTTGGTTTGTATGTTTTACTTGTGATATTAATAATTCCAAACATAAAACAGTCACAATGTGGGAACAAATGAATGACAAAATAAAGAGAGTTTGTTGCAGTACTAGTTAGAAAAAGTATGAATGAGAATAAGTATGAGTGAGGTCATGTATGATCAGTGCCAGAACATAGTCCACTCCCTGTATGATCAGTGCCAGAACATAGTCCACTCCCTGTATGATCAGTGCCAGAACATAGTCCACTCCCTGTATGATCAGTGCCAGAACATAGTCCACTCCCTGTATGATCAGTGCCAGAACATAGTCCACTCCCTGTATGATCAGTGCCAGAACATAGTCCACTCCCTGTATGATCAGTGTCAGAACATAGTCCACTCCCTGTATGATCAGTGCCAGAACATAGTCCACTCCCTGTATGATCAGTGTCAGAACATAGTCCACTCCCTGTATGATCAGTGTCAGAACATAGTCCACTCCCTGTATGATCAGTGTCAGAACATAGTCCACTCCCTGTATGATCAGTGTCAGAGCTTGGTCCGCATTGCTGGCAGTAAGTCGGACACATTTCCAGTGAGGGTTGGACTCCGCCAAGGCTGTCCTTTGTCACCAATTCTGTTCATAACAACACCGTTGCTTGCCTACTGTTTACTGCGGTAACCTCTATTTTGGATCGAGGTAAAAAGGCTAATAGCCTCTTTGTTTACATTATTCAACAACGTTGGCTACTTTCTGTTTTTAGGGCTTGGAAGACAAATATCTTTCAAATGAGGGAACGCAACACACTCACCTTCATCTCCGCTTTTCAGATTGTTCTCCGTTGGTGGCGCTGATTCTCTTTCACTTTCTCTTTGACATGACGTCGCCATCTTAGCATAGCAGTAGTCGTCCATCTTCTATCACGTCTTCAATCTTCACTTCAGATATCGCTCCAAACTCAATGCACGTTTGGTGGCTTTGGGAAATACTAATTGAGACATTTGTTGCTATATTTGCTGTGAATCATATGACTTTAAGATCGTGAATTCGAAGAATCGCCGAAAGACCACAGCCTGACGTCTTCATCTTTTTTTTTTTTTTTTTTGCTTGGCTTCAAGTACATTTGCGCATGCGCTAGATATTCAGCAACTTCCCTTTTGGACTCCACATCAGTTGTTTTTCAAAATAAAGGCATTTTAATCTCGTTTTAAAACAATGGTTTGCAAAAAAGTATGTAACATTGAACAATTGACAACTACCTTTTGAAAAATAAATAAATATATATACATATATATCCATCCATCCATTTTCTACCGCTTATTCCCTTTCGGGGTCGCGGGGGGCGCTGGCGCCTATCTCAGCTACAATCGGGCGGAAGGCGGGGTACACCCTGGACAATATATATATATATATATATATATATATATATATATATATATATATATATATATATATATATATATATATATATATATATATATATATATATATATATATATATTGGGCTTCACGGTGGTAGAGGGGTTAGTGCGTCTGCCTCACAATACGAAGGTCCTGCAGTCCTGGGTTCAAACCCAGGCTTGGGATCTTTCTGTGTGGAGTTTGCATGTTCTCCCCGTGAATGCGTGGGTTCCCTCCGGGTACTCCGACTTCCTCCCACTTCCAAAGACATGCACCTGGGGATAGGCCCCTCCCACCTCCAAAGACATGCACCTGGGGATAGGCCCCTCCCACCTCCAAAGACATGCACCTGGGGATAGGCCCCTCCCACTTCCAAAGACATGCACCTGGGGATAGGTTGATTGGCAACACTAAATGGTCCCTAGTGTGTGAATGTGAGTGTGAATGTTGTCTGTCTATCTGTGTTGGCCCTGCGATGAGGTCACGACTTGTCCAGGGTGTACGCCGCCTTCCGCCCGATTGTAGCTGAGATAGGCGCCAGCGCCCCCCCGCTAACCCGAAAGGGAATAAGCGGTAGAAAATGTATATATATATATATATATATATATATAATTTTTAAAGAGTAGATATCCATTGTTTGATGTGAGATATTTTTGCAAACCATGGTTTTAAAACAAGATTAAAATGTCTTTATTTTGAAAAAACACTGCTGTGGAGTAGAAAACGGAAGTTGTTGGCTTGCAGCGCATGCGCAAATGAACTTGAAGCCCAGTAAAAAGACGGAGACCGAAGTCCATGTTTTTTTTTTTTTTGAGATCCTTCGATTTCACGATCTTAAAGTCATATGATTCACAGCAAATATAGCAACAAATATCTCAATGCTTATTTCCCAAAGCCACGAAACGTGCATTGAGTTTGGAGCGATACCTGAAGTGAAGATTGAAGACGTGATAGAAGATGGACGACTACTGCTATGCTAAGATGGTGACGTCATGTCAAAGAGAAAGTGAAAGACAATCAGAAACTTCCAGCAAATCACCAACGGAGATAAAGACGGAAGATGAAGGTGAGTGAGTTGAAGTTTTGTCATTGGAAAACTATTTCAAGCCCTTAAAAAATCGAAATGAGCCGACCTTGTTGCAGAATGTAAAGAAAGAGCCGCCATGATTGTTAGCTTGAAGAAGGCAGTGGAGTTCACATCAGAGGAGATGAAAGAATGCAAAAGTCACATGAAGAAAGTGGAAGAGCAAAATAAATAATGATGTGAAAGAAGAGATGTTGTGGAAGAGAAGACTGGACCACATGTCTACATCAGTGTGTGAAGAGAAGACTGGACCACATGTCTACATCAGTGTGTGAAGAGAAGACTGGACCACATGTCTACATCAGTGTGTGAAGAGAAGACTGGACCACATGTCTACATCAGTGTGTGAAGAGAAGACTGGACCACATGTCTACATCAGTGTGTGAAGAGAAGACTGGACCACATGTCTACATCAGTGTGTGAAGAGAAGACTGGACCACATGTCTACATCAGTGTGTGAAGAGAAGACTGGACCACATGTCTACATCAGTGTGTGAAGAGAAGACTGGACCACATGTCTACATCAGTGTGTGAAGAGAAGACTGGACCACATGTCTACATCAGTGTGTGAAGAGAAGACTGGACCACATGTCTACATCAGTGTGTGAAGAGAAGACTGGACCACATGTCTACATCAGTGTGTGAAGAGAAGACTGGACCACATGTCTACATCAGTGTGTGAAGAGAAGACTGGACCACATGTCTACATCAGTGTGTGAAGAGAAGACTGGACCACATGTCTACATCAGTGTGTGAAGAGAAGACTGGACCACATGTCTACATCAGTGTGTGAAGAGAAGACTGGACCACATGTCTACATCAGTGTGTGAAGAGAAGACTGGACCACATGTCTACATCAGTGTGTGAAGAGAAGACTGGACCACATGTCTACATCAGTGTGTGAAGAGAAGACTGGACCACATGTCTACATCAGTGTGTGAAGAGAAGACTGGACCACATGTCTACATCAGTGTGTGAAGAGAAGACTGGACCACATGTCTACATCAGTGTGTGAAGAGAAGACTGGACCACATGTCTACATCAGTGTGTGAAGAGAAGACTGGACCACATGTCTACATCAGTGTGTGAAGAGAAGACTGGACCACATGTCTACATCAGTGTGTGAAGAGAAGACTGGACCACATGTCTACATCAGTGTGTGAAGAGAAGACTGGACCACATGTCTAGAAGAATAGAATAGAATAGAATAGAGTTTTGATTGCAGTGAACAGGTTCAAATAACAACGAAATTGGAGCAGATCCCCTAAGGTGCATATACAATATGGTAATAGAAATAGTAAAAAAAAAAAAAAAGGTAGAAATGAGAGATGTATCTATCTATATGTGTATATATATATCCACACGGACGCATATATGCATGCATATGAATATATATACACACATACATATAACATTATTGCACATTGTAGTCCAAAAATATAGACAAATATTAAAAACATTACACATGATGGACATATTGTGCTCACTCTGTGCCTGTTTAATGCTACCATGGCTTTTGGGTAAAAGCTGTTTTTTAGTCTATTTGTGCTCGCTTTTAGCACCCTGTAGCGTCTACATCAACCTGCAGGGGATTGGAGGTCATAAAGAAGAAGAAAAGACAAAATGTATGCTGTGTTCAAACACTAATAGTAAAATAAGCTAGCTGGTAGTGTTTTTGTTGTATTTCTGGTTTGAAAAATGTAAGTGAGAGCAAGTTGCAAACATCTGAGCCCCTTTAAATATTTGTATTTCTTTCCAGTTCTTATCTTCTTGTTTTTCTAAAAAAAAAAAAGTTGTATTGAATTCCTTTGGTGGTGGCTTGGTATGATATGTTTTAATAACAGATAGTTTATGTTAAAGGGGAACATTATCACAATTTCAAAAGGGTTAAAAACAATAAAAATCAGTTCCCAGTGGCTTGTTAAGTTTTTTTCAAAATTTTACCGGTCTCAGGATATCCCTAAATAAAGCTTTAAAGTGCCTTATTTCGGCTCTCTGCGAAACCACTATCCATTTCCCTGTGACGTCACACAGTGCTGCCAATGTAAACAAACAATGGGAATACCACAGCAAGATATAGCGACATTAGCTCGGATTCAAACTCGGATTTCAGCGACTTAAGCGATTCAACAGATTACGCATGTATTGAAACAGATGGTTGGAGTATGAAAATATTGAAGAAGAAACTGAAGCTATTGAGCAAATAGCTACTGACGCTATTCATAGCCATAGCATGGCCGAATAGCTGCGTTAGCATCGCCGGTAAAATGTGCGGACCAAACGATCAGGACTTTCACATCTTGTGACACTGGAGCAACTTAAATCCGTCGATTGGTAAGTGTTTGTTTCGCATTAAATGTGGGTGGAAGGAAACGTAATATAGTTGCAAATGCATCTGCAGGTTATCCATACATCTCTGTGCCATGTCTGCTTTAGCACCGCCGGTAAATAGCATGTTAGCATCGATTAGCGTAGCATGTTAGCATCGATTAGCTGGCAGTCAACATCAACAAAACTCACCTTTGTGATTTCGTTGACTATCGTTGCAAATGCATCTGCAGGTTATCCATACATCTCTGTGCCATGTCTGCTTTAGCACCGCCGGTAAAATGTGGAGACACTCTGGCACATTCAATGGGGGTCTGGCGGCAGACACTTTGGCATCTTGGGGCCAGTGGTGCAACTTGAATCCCTCCCTGTTAGTGTTGTTACACCCTCCGACAACACACCGACGAGGCATGATGTCTCCAAGGTTCCAAAAAATAGTCAAAAAAACGGAAAATAACAGAGCTGAGACCCGGTGTTTGTAATGTGTTGAAAATGAAAATGGTGGGTGTGTTACCTCGGTGACGTCACATTCTGACGTCGCCTCCAGCGCGATAAACAGAAAGGCGTTTAATTCGCCAAAATTCACCCATTTAGAGTTCGGAAATCGGTTAAAAAAAGTGTGGTCTTTTTTTCTGCACCATCAAGGTATATATTGACGCTTACATAGGTCTGCTGATAATGTTCCCCTTTAAAAATGTGTCTGAAATTAAACAAAGCCCCAAATTTGAAAAGACAACTTTCACGAGGGTGTGACAAGAATATCCAAATGAAATAGCAACATAGATAACACTTAAATACATAAGTAAAATAAACAAGTTCCAAACAATGTCAATAAATTTGCTGATTTTAACATAAACTAAATATTCTTAAAATGCAATCGAAGTGTTTGTGGTAATGAACCACAGCTTGAAAAAATGTAACTCTTTTTGGAAGGAAGGTAGATGGCCTTGTTTTTTGTGTGTGTGGTTTTGAGGTAACGTGAGTAGTGTTTCCCCCAGAAAATGTGTTATTTAAAATAGTGACTCTCTGGGGGGAGGGAATAGGGGGGGGGGGGGGCAATAGACTACAGACTGTGGTGAAGTAGGCCAGCTTCGTCGGAAGCCTACAACCTTTGGTTGTGTTTTCCGCTCCATTTGCCGAATGGCAATAAACGATTTGTATCTCCATAATTTTTCCAGAAAGTAAAAACAAAACAGTCCTAGTTACCTCAGATACTAAAATAATGACTTACAAAGTCAAATTATTGACTTGCTGTAAGTAAGCGTTTGCAATAAGCGTTTGAAAAAAGAGTTACAAGTGGGGACACATGCTGACATATGCTCAACTCCCATTTTCAACGACTTGTCCCTTTTAGAGTCTCTGCTTAATTTATTACAGCATTTGGGAAGCCTGTCATATATTTGTATTATGTAAATGTTATATTTTAATCAACATGTGATAGCAGGGATCCTGCCATTCAAAACTAAGCTGCTACATTACTAATGAGTAATGTAACTATAGCTGAAAAATAGTACAATAGCAATAGGAGAGACTATTCATCCTTGAACACCATGGAGTTCATGTAGGCTTTATGATGCACTTACATTATTATATACACTATCAGAGACAGGAACTCTTCATTTAACATAATGTCCTTTTTTGCTGCTTCAACACAGAACAAGGTAAAGTGAAATAACTTTGTTGTTAACTGTAGGTCAATAATGCCGGTCTTTCTCTCAGACGGACAGGGCTTTGCTGTCCGTAACACACGCACGCGCACACACACCGCAAAATGAGCTAACGTTACGCTAAAAGATAATTAGCCTTCACCTCAAGGACTGCGAGCGAGCTGAGCTGCCGCTTATATTTCGAGAACGTCAACGGGCTCATAGTGATGTTACAAGTAGTTGACTGGGAGGTGTTTATTATCATTTGGGGAGAGTCCACTGCATTATGCTCACCTGCTAAACACCGTTCTGCATACCTGTACCGTCTCTCCTTTCTGCCTGCCTCTGCCATGAGCACTGGCTCCACGCACTATAAATACTCACTGCTGATTGGCTGTTACCACTCTGCGTGTAACCAATCAGATGGTTGTGCGGGTGAGTGCTGCAGAGATGTACTGACAGAGGCAGCGGCAGAACGAAACGTAGCAGCCTGTTCAGATTTGAGTTTAGCACCAAATGATAATATAAATACATTTAATAAAGTCAAATACAAATAAGGCAACAAGAGAAGTATCCTACACTTCTCTTTTGTGAAGTAAATCTGAACAGCCGATATGTGCATCTACATCAACTATATGCATCTACATCAACTATATGCATCTACATCAACTATATGCATCTACATCAACTATATGCATCTACATCAACTATGTGCATCTACATCAACTATATGCATCTACATCAACTATATGCATCTACATCAACTATATGCATCTACATCAACTATATGCATCTACATCAACTATATGCATCTACATCAACTATATGCATCTACATCAACTATATGCATCTACATCAACTATATGCATCTACATCAACTATATGCATCTACATCAACTATATGCATCTACATCAACTATATGCATCTACATCAACTATATGCATCTACACCAACTATATGCATCTACATCAACTATATGCATCTACATCAACTATATGCATCTACATCAACTATATGCATCTACATCAACTATATGCATCTACGTCAACTATATGCATCTACGTCAACTATATGCATCTACATCAACTATATGCATCTACATCAACTATATGCATCTACATCAACTATATGCATCTACATCAACTATATGCATCTACACCAACTATATGCATCTACATCATCTATATGCATCTACATCAACTATATGCATCTACATCAACTATATGCATCTACATCAACTATATGCATCTACATCAACTATATGCATCTACATCAACTATATGCATCTACATCAACTATATGCATCTACATCAACTATATGCATCTACATCAACTATATGCATCTACATCAACTATATGCATCTACATCAACTATATGCATCTACATCAACTATATGCATCTACACCAACTATATGCATCTACATCAACTATATGCATCTACACCAACTATATGCATCTACATCAACTATATGCATCTACATCAACTATATGCATCTACACCAACTATATGCATCTACACCAACTATATGCATCTACATCAACTATATGCATCTACATCAACTATATGCATCTACATCAACTATATGCATCTACATCAACTATATGCATCTACATCAACTATATGCATCTACATCAACTATATGCATCTACATCAACTATATGCATCTACATCAACTATATGCATCTACATCAACTATATGCATCTACATCAACTATATGCATCTACATCAACTATATGCATCTACATCAACTATATGCATCTACATCAACTATATGCATCTACATCAACTATATGCATCTACATCAACTATATGCATCTACATCAACTATATGCATCTACATCAACTATATGATTTGCTTGAAAATCTGAACAGGACTAAAACAGAGATAAAAATTAATCTACTAACCGGCATAGTTCGGTTGGTAGAGTGGCCGTGCCAGCAACTTGAGGGTTGCAGGTTCGATTCCCGCTTCTGCCATCCTAGTCACTGCCGTTGTGTCCTTGGGCAAGACACTTTACCCACCTGCTCCCAGTGCCACCCACACTGGTTTAATAAATGTAACTTAGATATTGGGTTTCACTATGAAAAGCGCTATATAAATGTAATTCACTTCGCTTTATTTTTTTAACACTTTAGTTTAGGCGGTGGCTCTTTATTGTTAAGGCGGGCGCCTTAACAATAAAGCGTTGCGGGAAACCCTGCACAATCTCTAAGGCCCCTTCTACACTAAGCCAGCTAAGGTTATCCAGGGTATATCCCACCTAACCTAATACTTGTCCACACACACACACGATGCCACCGTTTAAAGCCCCCTCCCCTCTTCCGTCCGCCGGCGCAACACGGCCTAGTACGCATGTGCGGAATAAAACGTGCGTGTCATAGTCGCCTCTGACATGGAAGTGTAGCCTTACCTTGTGTTTCAATGTCGACTATTGCCAGATTTATTTGAACAGTAAACCTTGCTTGCCTCACCATCAGCAGCTGGTGAATCACACCTGAGCCATCATACATGAATCATGTCTTTCATGGACGTGTGAAAGTAAACAATGTGATGAAGAACATTTTACAACAATCATTTCAGGGATCTAGATATCTGGTCAGGACACTGTGCTTGTAGGCTCAACTTGGCGGTCGTACTTGACCACTTAATGGCTTCACAATAGTGATGGATTACAAAACTAGACATTGAGTAGTCGCTCGACATACATCGCGGACAATAACTGATAGTCTGCTTTGCCGGTCCAAATGCATTCACTGTTTGTCGTAGTCTTGAGGAGTGTTAATAGCATGGTGGATGTCCGCTTGTGCCCTGTGGAAATATTAAATAAAGTGAGCAAGTTGTAACTAATCGACGGCCTCGTCCTTCCGGCCAAAAAGCGGAGCTTAATGGACCCAGTGTTACTCCCGACAAAAACATGGACCCTTCAGGGAACGTCTCCCCTGCGCTCCTCGACCACGGTCTGGGAGCCCACAAACAGGAAAGGTGTAAAGCAACCCTTGCAGAGCGGCGGCTCCCTGTTTAAAATTTCACCTTTATTGTTAGTTTAGAAGCCCAAATACCTCCATATTGCACTTCACACACCCTCTTTATTAACCAGTAGAATTGTCCTTTGTTGCCTTTCTTCCTCTCCACGATGTTATTGCTTGTATGCACTTTGTGTGTGCGTTTTGACACACTCAACATCATGCGCCTCGGCTCTGTAGTCACCGCCACACAGCAGCATTCACATGAAAGAACGGTAGCGGTACTTTTCAAAGGTGGTGTAGTACTGGTTTCAATTGATTAGTACCAGGATGCTTTATTAGTAGCAGTATACTGTACAACCCTACTACACACACATACAGTACATAGAAGAAAATGTGTTTTTGTTTTTTGTGTCTTGCAGACGTCCAGCAGCTGATGGGTAATCCAGAAGAAGTTTCCCCTCAGTCAGGGGGGAGCTCCACTTTGAAGCAGGAGACTCCACAACCACCCTGCATTAAAAAGGAAGAGGAGGAACTCTGCATCACTCAGGAGGGAGAGTGTCTTCTAGGACGAGAGGAAGCTGATTACACCAAGTTTCCACTGACTGTTGTCTCTG
This sequence comes from Nerophis ophidion, assembly GCF_033978795.1. NCBI lineage: Eukaryota > Metazoa > Chordata > Actinopteri > Syngnathiformes > Syngnathidae > Nerophis > Nerophis ophidion. The sequence goes on along the minus strand of NC_084611.1, from coordinate 6,959,349 downwards.
TGAAGACTGAAGATGATGAAGAGAAACCACAAGTAGACAACCTCTTAGCTCCACTATCAGATAGTGAGGCTGAAGACGAGGTTGAAGAACCTTTGAGCAGCGATACAGACTATGAAGGTGATATGAGGACTCACACTGACAACAAACACTCTGAATGCTCTTCTAATCAGAGAGGTAAAACGTGTTTCAGCTGCTCAGTTTGTGCTGAAAATTTTACTAAAAAGAGCCATTTGACTCAACACATGAGAACACACACAGGAGAAAAAATATTTAGGTGTTCATTCTGTTGCAAAAGCTTTTCTCAAAATAGCCGTTTGACTCGACACATGAGAACACACACAGGAGAAAAACCATTTAATTGTCCAGTTTGTAGCGAAAGATTTTCTCAAAATAGCCATTTGACTCGACACATGAGAACACACACAGGAGAAAAACCATTTAATTGTTCAGTTTGTGGCGAAAGCTTTTCTCAAAATAGCCATTTGACTGAACACATGAGAACACACACAGGTGAAAAACCATTTACCTGTTCAGTTTGTGGTAAAAACTATTCTCTTCAGAGCACTTTGACAGAACACATGAGAACACACACAGGTGAAAATACATGCAATTGTTCAGTTTGTGGCAAAGGCTTTTCTGTGAAGAGGAATTTGACTCAACACATGAGAACACACACAGGTGAAAAACCATTCAATTGTTCGGTTTGTGGCAAAAGCTTTTCTGTGAAGAGGAATTTGACTCAACACATGAGAACACACACAGGTGAAAAACCATTTAAGTGTTCAGTTTGTGGCAAAATATTTTCTCGAAATACCTCTTTGACTGAACACATGAGAACACACACAGGTGAAAAACCACATAAATGTTCGGATTGTCGCAAAAGCTATTCTGTTAAGAGCAAATTGACTCAACACTTAAGAACACACACAGGTGAAAAACCATTTAACTGTTCGAGCTGTAGTAAAATCTATTCTTCTCAAAGCACTTTGACTGAACACATGAGAACACACACAGGTGAAAATACATTTATTTGTTCAGTTTGTGGCAAAAGCTTTTTTGTTAAGAGGAATTTGACTCAACACATGAGAACACACACAGGTGAAAAACCATTTGTTTGTTCAGTTTGTGGCAAAAGCTTTTCTGTTAAGAGCAGCTTGATTGAACACATGAGAACACACACAGGTGAAAAACCATTCAGTTGTTCAGTTTGTGGCAAAAGCTATTCTGGTAAGACCACTTTGATTGAACACACGAGAACACACACGGGTGAAAAACCATATAATTGTTCAGTTTGTGGCAAAAGTTTTTCTATCAAGAACAAATTGACTCAACACATGAGGACACACACTGGACTAAGACCATTTAATTGTTCCGTTTGTGGTAAAAGCTTTCTTCATAACGGCTCTTTGTGGCGACACATGAGAACACACGCTGGAGAAAAAACATTTAGTTGTTCAGTGTGCTGTAAAAGGTTCCCACATAACGCAGACGCAGTAAGACACTCGAGAACACACAAGGGAAAATAAGCAATCAGCTGTTTAGTTTGTGGTATGTTGCTCATATGTGGCGACATCCACCCTACCCAGGACCTCCTCACTGCTTCTTTCACAAATATTTGAGGTATTGAATTGAGATAAAGATGACCTGTTATCAAAGCTCTACAATGGGCTTGTAGGGCTAAATTTGTATTTAATAGGTTGTAGGTCTTGACAGCGGTTGATTGAGGTAGCAATGAAAGAAGCAGTCATTTAAGCATGCGTGCAATCCCATGAATGAAATCAAATGTGCTGGGTCGTAGGAATGGGAACAGTCACATCCTTCATGATTGAATGTAACCACGCCCCCCATCGTTGGATGATGCTGAGACAATTGATCACACAGTGACTTATCATCATTCCTTCAGTTTCTACCTAACACTGTCCACTATTTAAAAAAAAATGTAATGTTTTATTATGCTACATTTAGTCTTACTTTAAATCATAGTCAAACTAAGGAAGTTATAAATAAGCCTATCTTTGTTTTTGAATACCGCCAACAGATTATAAATGTTTTCCCAGCATTAAAATATGCAACACTAGTTTTAACAATACTACAAATGATATTAAAGTCATGTTGTTGATTGTGTGGTTTAGTTTAGGTTTTAAGCCACTTCCTGCAGTTAAAAAAGATGAACAGTTAGTTTCACATGAATGGTAAATGTTAAAAGCTATTAATGCCAAAGTTTTTCATATATTTTCCCATACTACTTTTTAAGCTTTAAATGTTTACTTTTTATCATTGTAAGATTTTCAGGAAAATATCTTTGATTTATTTTTTCACATTACAATATTTTTGATCCATGCCTTGTGTAAATAGCGTTAATGTTTAATCCACTTATTTTTTGTAATATTTAACACAATGTTTTTATTTGCCTGTCACTACATTATAGGAATACTGATAGTTTTCTTCTTTTTGTAATGTTCACATATTTATTTACGTAGTGTGATTTTAAGTTGTGTTATGATTGTAGCTTTTATTGTCAATGTGCAACACAATTGAATGAAAGTCGAATTTAGCTTTCTGATTGTACAATGTTTGGTGTTTTTGTGACTTTTTTGGTGCTTTTAGACTGCCAACCATTCCCATGTTTTTCTTTTATTGCTTTTACCTAAATCCAACCTTGTTCTTCACAAGCAATAGTTTATTGTTTGTTAAAATTCTAACAGATGGCGGAAATACAAGGTGACGCTAATAATAATCTTCACACCAATAATATTGCAAACTATATTTGTATGTTTGTCATTCTTTTTTTAAGGTGAATCATTGGTATTACAATGGTACACATGCATGTGTGCATTAGTACACATCATGATAAGCAGTGTACTCCTACTGCATTTGTACATCTATTCATTAAAGTTATGTTAAAGGGGAACATTATCACAATTTCAAAAGGGTTAAAAACAATAAAAATCAGTTCCCAGTGGCTTGTTGTATTTTTTTAATTTTTTTTCAAAATTTTACCGGTCTCGGAATATCCCTAAATAAAGCTTTAAAGTGCCTTATTTTCGCTACCTTCGAAACCACTATCCATTTCCCTGTGACGTCACACAGTGCTGCCAATGTAAACAAACAATGGGAATACCACAGCAAGATATAGTGACATTAGCTCGGATTCAGACTCGGATTTCAGCGACTTAAGCGATTCAACAGATTACGCATGTATTGAAACAGATGGTTGGAGTATGAAAGTATTGAAGAAGAAACTGAAGCTATTGAGCGAATAGCTATTGACGCTATTCTTAGCAATAGCATGGCCGAATAGCTGCGTTAGCATCGCCGGTAAAATGTGCGGACCAAACGATCAGGACTTTCGCATCTTTTGACACTGGAGCAACTTAAATCCGTCGGTTGGTAAGTGTTTTTTTTGCATTAAATGTGGGTGGAAGGAAACGTAATATAGTTGCAAATGCATCTGCAGGTTATCCATACATCTCTGTGCCATGTCTGCTTTAGCACCGCCGGTAAATAGCATGTTAGCGTCGATTAGCGTAGCATGTTAGCATTGATTAGCTGGTAGTCAACATCAACAAAACTCAGCTTTGTGATTTTGTTGACTATCGTTGCAAATGCATCTGCAGGTTATCCATACATCTCTGTGCCATGTCTGCTTTAGCATCGCCGGTCAAATGTGGAGACACTCTGGCACATTCAATGGGGGTCTGGCGGCAGACACTTTGGCATCTTGGGGCCAGTGGTGCAACTTGAATCCCTCCCTGTTAGTGTTGTTACACCCTCCGACAACACACCGACGAGGCATGATGTCTCCAAGGTTCCAAAAAATAGTCAAAAAAACGGAAAATAACAGAGCTGAGACCCGGTGTTTGTAATGTGTTGAAAATCAAAATGGCGGGTGTGTTACCTCGGTGACGTCACATTCTGACGTCATCGATATAAACAGAAAGGTGTTTAATTCGCCAAAATTCACCCATTTAGAGTTCGGAAATCGGTTAAAAAAATAGATGGTGTTTTTTCTGCACCATCAAGGTATATATTGACGCTTACATAGGTCTGCTGATAATGTTCCCCTTCAAACCAGACCCAAACCTGCTCACCCATTTACTTTTTTCAATGACTTTTTCTGTTTCCTTGTCATTCACTACCCAGCGTTGTCAGTGTTTTAGCAAGTGTGTTTTTCAAAACCTATTCATAATTTTAAATTTTTTATTTATTTTTTTGTTGGCAATATTTGACATGTTTAAGAGCAGAATGATTCCCACAACAGAAAAGATCAGTTACAATAATACATAATGTTGGATATCGGGAACAAACCCCATCCATCCATCCATCCATCCATCATCTTCCGCTTATCCGAGGTCGGGTCGCGGGGGCAGCAGCCTAAGCAGGGAAACCCAGACTTCCCTCTCCCCAGCAACTTCGTCTAGCTCTTCCCGGGGGATCCCGAGGCGTTCCCAGGCCAGCCGGGAGACATAGTCTTCCCAACGTGTCCTGGGTCTTCCCCGTGGCCTCCTACCGGTCGGACGTGCCCTAAACACCTCCCTAGGGAGGCGTTCGGGTGGCATCCTGACCAGATGCCCAAACCACCTCATCTGGCTCCTCTCCATGTGGAGGAGCAGCGGCTTTACTTTGAGTTCCTCCCGGATGGCAGAGCTTCTCACCCTATCTCTAAGGGAGAGACCCACCACCCGGTGGAGGAAACTCATTTGGGCCGCTTGTACCCGTGATCTTATCCTTTCGGTCATGACCCAAAGCTCATGACCATAGGTGAGGATGGGAACGTAGATCGACCGGTAAATTGAGAGCTTTACCTTCCGGCTCAGCTCCTTCTTCACCACAACGGATCGGTACAACGTCCGCATTACTGAAGACGCCGCACCGATCCGCCTGTCGATCTCACGATCCACTCTTCCCTCACTCGTGAACAAGACTGCTAGGTACTTGAACTCCTCCACTTGGGGCAGGGTCTCCTCCCCAACCCGGAGATGGCACTCCACCCTTTTCCGGGCGAGAACCATGGACTCGGACTTGGAGGTGCTGATTCTCATTCCGGTCGCTTCACACTCGGCTGCGAACCGATCCAGTGAGAGCTGAAGATCCCGGTCAGATGAAGCCATCAGGACCACATCATCTGCAAAAAGCAGAGACCTAATCCTGCGG